>NC_074671.1:59846221-59948721 GCF_029448725.1 Salvelinus fontinalis
GGGTAGAGGATAAGTGTTGGGCTTTGGGGACAGGTAAGGACCGGGGTTGGGGGATGGAGTATAAGGGAAGAGGATAGAGTTGGGGCAGGGAATAAGGCTTGGGCTTTGGGCAGGGTCTATGGTCTGTGCATGTGGATAGGCCTTAATGCTTTGGTGAGAGATTTGGCTGAGCCTAAGGCTGGGGACAAGGCTAAGGCTTGGATCCGTGACATGGCCAGGACTGGGGCTAAAGATATAGAGTCGTACTGGCTGGCTGCAAGGAGAGTTTGCTGCCGATTTTCACAAGCTAAAGAAATCTCAGCAAGGGACTTAGAAGCATTAAGAAGAGGAGAGAGAGCGCAAGCCAGGATTGGAGAGAGACAGAGTAAAAAAGAGAGGGAGAGAGGGAGCAAGTAGAGGCAGAGAGAGAGATACGTAGATCAAAGATATAAAAGATGAAGAGGGAAAGAGCGAGGATGAGAGAAAGTGTGTGTGTGTGTGTGTGTGTGTGTGTGTGTGTGTGTGTGTGTGTGTGTGTGTGTGTGTGTGTGTGTGTGTGTGTGTGTGTGTGTGTGTGTGTGTGTGTGTGTGTGTGTGTGTGTGTATGTGTGAGAGGGAGTGAGGAGAAGCGCTGATGGACAGGGGCTTTCACACGTGGTGTGATTGAGTGTCTCCCGTCAGGCCGCAGCTGTGAGGAGGGAGGCAGGCGGAGGCTGATGGAGACAGATGGGGGCACGGCCCGGTGCTTAAACCCTCTGCTCGCTCTCCTCTGAGAGAGGAAGAGAGAAACGGGGGAGAGAGACGGAGAGGGAGAGAGAGAGACGGAGAGGGAGGGAAGCAAGAGAAGAGGAGGTGCTCTGGCTGTGAGCCAACGCATGGACCTTCCCCGCTTATTGTCAAAGGGCAGTGAGTCGACACAAGAGGGAGTAGATGCGAGAGAGACAAGGAAAGAGAGTGAGAGAGAGGGAGAGTGACAGAGCAGCGGGAGGAGGAAGGGTGAAAGGCGTTGTGCGCCACTCGCTGCTTCTACGGGAGAGCAGCAGTCGCGGCAAGGATCTTTAAAGTGTGTGTGTCTGTCAGTGTGTGTCTGCATATGCATGTGTGTGTGTGTGTGTGTGTGTGTGTCAGCATTTGTGTGTGTGCTCAAGTGTGTTCCCTCCCGAGCCTGACCCTCCCACACTCTCTGTGGCTCTCTGAAGCAGAGCGGCATGTCTCAAAACAGTGGTCCCGGCTGCAACAGTAATCCGACACCCTTCAGCGCCTGTTTACTGCAGATTTAGCCGGCCGCCAAGAGCCCACCAAGCCTCCTCCCCAGTAACCTGAGCAGCCAGTCGGCCAGCAGCAGCCCCCCCCCCCCCCCCCCCCCCCCCCCCCCCCCCACCCCCCCCCCCCCCCCCAGCACAGCACTAGGTCCCCGGCCCCCGCAGGGCTCATTCATTTTTCATTAGCCTAGCACTAACACAGGAACAACACTGTCTGCCTACTGCCTTGCTTCTCGCTCGCTCAGGTTACGAAGCGTAGTCTCTCTCGCTCTCTCTCTCTCTCTCTCTCTCCTCTAATTAAAGCTGTTCCGTTGCCATGGTGCGGCGGGGCCGGACGGACGGCCGCTCGCTTCCTCTCCCTGTTCGTTGTCCCTAGCAGTGAGCTCCCTGCCGCTACGGCGACGGAGGCTGACGATTGCGCACCGCTCTCTCTGGTTTCCTGATGGTGTGTCTGGCTGTTTATATCTGGTTCTAGCTTGCGTCCTTTGTCCTGATGTTGTCCACATTCTGACTGTGCCCACATTTTTAGACAGGTGTAGACAATCAAAAGACACGTTGTGATCTGATTGTGATCAGATTATCCTTCCCACCTCCAGAGGTAGTCAGACATACATTGTGTCCTCATGTCTTATAAGTGTAGATAGATCTGGACAGAGAAACCATTTAAATCGTCATTATTCCGCCCTCTAAAATCATTGACAGGTGGTACTGTACCATTGACTGATTACATCAATATGTATTTTAGAACGAATAAATAAATATTATTTTGATAGAATAGCTGTGAAATCATTTGCATAAAGGAAGGGACCAGGAAATATGGTCACAATGCAGAGACAGTGGACAGATAACAGACATAATTCTGGAACTCTGGTCACAATGCAGAGACAGTGGACAGATAACAGACTGTCATAGCTGTCGCTCTCCTCATCCTCAGATGAGGTGAGGAGAGAAGGATCTTCAGACCAACATGCGGAGTCAGGGAAATATGCCATCTTTATTTATAAACAATGATGAAGATGGTGACACGAAACAAAACAAAACACTTTCAAAACTTACAAAATAACAAAACGATGTTGACGCAACCTGAACATAAACTTACATAGACAAACGTAAACTCACGAACAGGAACGTACATCGAAACAGACGAACAGCCAAACAGCTCCGAAAGTGAATATATCGAACACAACGACGAAAGACATCACAGGAGACAATCACCCACAAACAAACAGTGAAAATGCCCTACCTAAATATGACTCTTGATTAGAGGAAAATGCAAACCACCTGCCTCTAATCAAGAGCCATACCAGGCAAACCGAAACCAACATAGAAACAGATAACATAGACTGCCCACCCAAAACACATGCCCTGACCATAAACACATAAAAAACAACATAAAACAGGTCAGGACTGTTACAGTACCCCCCCCTCAAGATGCGCACGCCGGGCGCACAAGCACAAAGTCCAGGGGAGGGTCCGGGTGGGCAGTTGACCACGGTGGTGGTTCCGGCTCAGGACGCTGTCCCCATACCACCATAGTCACTCCCCTCTTCTGTCTACCCCCTCTAATGACCACCCTAACACTACCCTCCCCTAAATAAACAGCTAGCACCGGGACAAGGGGCAGCACCGGGACAAGGGGTAGCACCGGGACAAGGGGCAGCACTAGAACAAGGGGCAGCACCTGGACAAGGGGCAGCACCGGGACAAGGGGCAACACCGGGACAAGGGGCAGATCCCAGCTGAAGGACTCTGGCAGGTCCTGTTTGGACGGCTCTGGCAGGTCCATGCAGGCTGACGGCTCTCGACGCTCATGGCAGACTGACGGCTCTCTACGCTCATGGCAGGCTGACGGCTCTCGACGCTTATGGCAGGCTGACGGCTCTCGACGCTCATGGCAGGCTGACGGCTCTCGACGCTCATGGCAGGCTGACGGCTCTCGACGCTCATGGCGCTCTGACGGCTCTGGCTGCTCATGGCTCTCTGACGGCTCTGGCTGCTCATGGCTCATTGACGGCTCTGGCTGCTCATGGCTCTCTGACGGCTCTGGCTGCTCATGGCTCTCTGACGGCTCTGGCTGCTCATGGCTCTCTGACGGCTCTGGCTGCTCATGGCTCTCTGACGGCTCTGGCTGCTCATGGCTCGCTGGCGGCTCTGGCAGATCCTGTCTGGTTGGCGGCTCTGGCAGATCCTGTCTGGTTGGCGGCTCTGGCAGATCCTGTCTGGTTGGCGGCTCTGGCAGATCCTGTCTGGTTGGCGGCTCTGGCAGATCCTGTCTGGTTGGCGGCTCTGGCAGATCCTGTCTGGCTGACGGCTCTAGCGGCTCCTGTCTGGCTGACGGCTCTAGCGGCTCCTGTCTGGCGGATGGCTCTGTAGGCTCATGGCAGACGGGCGGCTTTGCAGGCTCATGGCAGACGGGCGGCTTTGCAGGCTCATGGCAGACGGATGGCTCAGACGGCGCTGGGGAGACGGATGGCTCAGATGGCGCTGGAGAGACGGATGGCTCAGATGGCGCTGGGGAGACGGATGGCTCAGATGGCGCTGGGGAGACGGATGGCTCAGATGGCGCTGGGGAGACGGATGGCTCAGATGGCGCTGGGGAGACAGATAGCTCTGTAGGGAGGAGAAGGAGAGACAGCCTGGTGCGTGGTCTAGGCACCGGCTGCGCTGGAGAGGAGGAAACAGCAGGAGAGAGAACCCGGAGAGACAGCCTGGTACGGGGGGCTGCCACCGGAGGACTGGTACATGGAGGTGGCACCGGATATACCGGACCGTGAAGGAGGACACGTGCTCTTGAGCACCGAGCCTCCCCAACCCTACCAGGTTGAATGAACCCCGTAGCCCTGCCAGTGCGGCGAGGTGGAATAGCCCGCACTAGGCTATGCAGGCGAACCAGGGACACCACCTGTAAGGCTGGTGCCATGTACACCGGCCCGAGGAGACGTACTGGAGACCAGCTACGTTGGGCCGGCTTCATGGCACCCGGCTCGATGCCCAACCTAGCCCTCCCAGTGCGGCAAGGTGGAATAGCCCGCACTGGGCTAAGCACGCGTACTGGGGACACCGTGCGCTTTACCGCATAACACGGTGTCTTACCAGTACGACGCCTTCTACCTCCACGGTAAGCACGGGGAGTTGGCTCGGGTATCCTACCCGGCTTTGCCACACTCCTCGTGTGCCCCCCCCCAAGAAATTTTTGGGTCTTACTCACGGGCTCCCAACCGCGTCGTCGCGCTGCCTCCTCATACCAGCGCTCCTGGGCTGTGGCTGCCCTCTTCTCCTCCTTAGGACGGCGATATTCCCCTGGTTGAGCCCAAGGTCCTCTACCGTCCAAGATCTCCTCCCAAGTCCAGAAATCCTTATTGCTCCGTCGAGCATTCCCATACCGCTTGGTCTCTGTATTTTGGTGGGTGATTCTGTCATAGCTGTCGCTCTCCTCATCCTCAGATGAGGTGAGGAGAGAAGGATCTTCAGACCAACATGCGGAGTCAGGGAAATATGCCATCTTTATTTATAAACAATGATGAAGATGGTGACACGAAACAAAACAAAACACTTTCAAAACTTACAAAATAACAAAACGATGTTGACGCAACCTGAACATAAACTTACATAGACAAACGTAAACTCACGAACAGGAACGTACATCGAAACAGACGAACAGCCAAACAGCTCCGAAAGTGAATATATCGAACACAACGACGAAAGACATCACAGGAGACAATCACCCACAAACAAACAGTGAAAATGCCCTACCTAAATATGACTCTTGATTAGAGGAAAATGCAAACCACCTGCCTCTAATCAAGAGCCATACCAGGCAAACCGAAACCAACATAGAAACAGATAACATAGACTGCCCACCCAAAACACATGCCCTGACCATAAACACATAAAAAACAACATAAAACAGGTCAGGACTGTTACACAGACATAATTCTGGAATTCTGGTCACAATGCAGAGACAGTGGACAGATAACAGACATAATTCTGGAACTCTGGTCACAATGCAGAGACAGTGGACAGATAACAGACATAATTCTGGAACTCTGGTCACAATGCAGAGACAGTGGACAGATAACAGACATAATTCTGGAATTCTGGTCACAATGCAGAGACAGTGGACAGGTAACAGACATAATTCTGGAAATGTCACAATCAAAATGTAGGCAAGATCAGGACAAAGGACCCATGTTTGCACCAGGTATTAACGGGGCTACTGAGGCGCAGCACTAGAATAGTACCTAGTCCCTCACCATGGCACGTCGGTCTACGGGCCAGTATTACTGTGATGATGTCACTGCTGGGTGATTTATGTTGGTTGAATGGGGGATGTCAGCGTTTCCCTGTCTCTGCCCAGATACACCATGCAGGGCAGCGTCAGTGGGGAGGGCTGGGTTCGACCTTCCACGCATAGGTGTCAAATGGTTGTTTCAGATAGCCTCTGATCCTCACCAAGCACAAGTAGAACATGTTGAGGTTCTCATCTGCCATGGAACTCTCTCACCGGTCGTTGCTGTAAACAGGAAGGGGTTCTCAGTCAACCTATCTGGCCAAAAACGTACGGTTAAATAAATAGATAGAACAGGAACGATTGCTTCTTAAAGGGACAATCAGCAGTTGAAACAATAAAACATTTCCCCCACCACTGTTTTTCGGTAAAAATCTCAGGGACGGGGCTGGAGAAATACAACCACTCTAGAATTCATAGACAGCATATATGATATCAAAATGATAGTTTTAACCATGTTGATGTTTTACAGGGTTCATTTACATTTACTTTTTGTTTACAAACAAAGGAATAAAGCAAGCTTATATTTTGGGTTCTGATGGGGTACGGCAGTTGAATGACGCTAATGAGGCATTCATAAATTGGTCAGGTCCGAAATGATTGGCACCCTCGATAAAGATTAACAAACAAATTATACAAATACTGAGCTGTATTGTCTGCGTTTATACTAATACAATTGCTCAGAGAAATAGATTTAGTTTAACAAGTGATATTATTGGCACCGCTGTTTTCAATACCTTTCAGTACCTCACATTGCGAGGATAATGGCACTGAGCCTTTTCCTAAAAGGTTTTATGAGATTAGAGAGCACATTGGGAGGGATCTTGTCCATTCCTCCATACAGAATATTTCCAGATGATTGGTATCCTTTGTGCTTATGGCCTGGCCTCTTCAAGTCAAACCACAGGGATTCAGTGGGGTTTAAGTCCAGAGACTGAGATGGCCTTTGCAAAATGTTGATTTTGTGTTCAATTAAGTTCTTTGTGGATTTTGATGTGTGCTTGGGGTTATTGTCTTGCTGTAAGATCCACTTTCGGACAAGGTTCAGCCTCCTGGCAGAGGCGACCAGGTTTTTGGCTAAAATCTCCTGGTACTGGGTAAAGTTCATTGGCCTTAACATGGGCCCCAAGACCAGTGGAAATAAAATAGCTCCAAAACATCAGAGATGCACCACTATACTGTACAGTAGGTACAGGGTTCTCTTCTGCATATGGATCTTTGGTTCCACACAAAACCCACCACTGGTGTGAATGGCCAAAGAGCTCTATTTTCATGTCATCCAACCAATGTAAACCCCTGGAATTGACTAAATGGCATTGGCACTTGTTTTGGACCAGTGCTATGGTCAGGTGACATGAAAACAGAGTTCTTTGGCCATGCACACCAGTGGTGTTTCTTTTTTTTTACATTGAAAGAAATATGCAAATGCAGAAAAGAACTACATACATGCTGTCCATCTTGCTCGTCTTTAGTAAGGGTGCCAATCATTTACAACCTGACTGTATATTTTTCAAGAATGAATGGGTACATAAATCAAATTAAATTTTATTGGTCAGGCACGGCAGGTAGACTAGGGGTTAGAGCGTTGGACTAGTAATTGCAAGGTTGCAAGATTGAATCCCCGAGCTGAAAAGGTAAAAATCTGTTGTTCTGCTCCTGAACAAGGCAGTTAACCCACTGTTCCTAGGCCGTCATTGAAAATTAGAATTTGTTCTTAAATGACTTGCCTAGTTAAATAAAGGTTAAATAAAACAATATTCAGCAGATGTTATTGTGTGTGTAGTGAAATGCTTGTGTTAATAGCTCCTACAATGCAGAATTATCTAACAATTCACAACAATACCCACAAATCTAAAAGTTAAAGAATGGAATTAAGAAATATATAAATATTAGGACGAACAATGTCGGAGTGGCATAGACTAAAATACAGTAGAATAGAATACAGTATATACATATGAAATGAGTAAAGCAGTATATACACATGATTAAAGTGACTAGTGTTCCATTATTAAAGTGACCAGTGATTCTATGTCTATGTACATAGGACAGCAGGGTTGAGTAACCAGGTGGTGTTACATATCATTCATATAACATATAAGTCCAACAATGTATGTTTAAACTGCTGATTGCCCCCTTTAAGTTACCCTCTTAGCAGTTGTAATAATTGGAAGGTTTACTGAGGAATAGGTTCTACCAAGAACCTCACGACCATTGAAGAACCTTTCTTTTTCACGGTGTGTTGCAGTGTGCTGTCCCTCCTTTTCAACCCAACAGTTTGTTCCTTTGGTCTAGTTCTCTTTTGCCCACTAATCATCTCCATCAGTGTCTCCTCCGCTCTGCCAAACTGGCCCAGTGATGTCATCTACTGAGACTGGTCTGCTGGCCTCCAACGTATGTCTGCCTGTCTGTCTTTCTGTCTGTGTCTGTTTGTCTGTCTCTCCCGCTCTCTGTCTGTCTGTCAGTCTCACTATGTGTTTGCATTCTAAGATCATTAGAAATAGGAATCTACTTCATATTATTTCTTTCATTTCCAGATCATTGCGGAATAAATTCCTCACCTTTTCTGACTATGATAGTTTCATACTCACAAAATAGCCCACAGGCCTACAGCAAGTTAAGATCTATTTTAGCCTCATTTAGCCATGTATTAAGGATACAAATTGGCTGAAAATAATTCGCATAAATAGAAGAATATATCAGTTTCGTTTGAAGACAAAAATGTCGACAGCGACACCATACAGGTTGCAAAATAAATGGGAAGAGATTTTCCATGTACCGATTCCATGGCACATGGTTTATGAACTGATACAAAAAACTTCTAAATTCTTGCCACCAACAGAATGTTATATATATGGGGCATACAACAATTTCAGCTCTGTAGATTTTGCTGTGAAGAGACAGAATCACTAAATCATTAATTCTGGTATTGACCCTATGTAGCTTGTTTCTGGTCACAGGTTGAGGAATGGTTCAAAAATCACAACATTCACTTAAAATGTACCTTACAAATAGCAGTGTTGGGCGATTTGGAAAGCAATAGTCAGTCAATAAATAATATAATAATACTCGTAGGAAAGGTTTTCATCTTTAGCTCACAATCTGTGGATACTATACTAATAGAAAGGTTCAAAATGTATGTAAAACATCACAGAACAATTGAAAAATATATGACACATGGAAACCAAACGAGGGTGGTCTACGGTGATAGGAGGGATGGGCTGAGAGTAGGTCAGGGGTGGTATTAAATAGCTTATGTTCAGTAATGTATTATTGTTATGTGATTGCTCTATATAAAAGTACCATGTTTGTAAATTGTGAATGCAAAATGTGTATGTAAAATTTAAATGTAAAATGTATGTAAATGTAGCAGAAAAGCTGTAAATGGCGCCGGAGGGGATGGCTGCCGTTTACGGACTCCGAACCAACTGTGCTATTTTGTTTGTTTTTTCGCAATGTTTATAACTAATTTTGAACATAATGTTGCTGCTACGGTCTCTTATGACTGAAAAGAGCTTCCAGGACAGCGATTACTCACCTCGAACTGGACAAAGATTTTTCTTTAATGAGTCTGACGCGAAGGATATATTGGTTTGTCGAGACATGGTCCAAATCCCATCATCCGCGTGAAGACGAAGAAAAAGGGGGATGAGGTCGGGGTGACTTGTGAGAATTCGCCGATGAGTAGGTAAACCACCACTAGTCTACGTATTATTAGCCAACGTGCAATCATTGGAAAACAAACGGGACGATCTACGATTAAGACTATCCTACCAACGGGGCATTAAAAACTGTAATATCTTATGTTTCACGAGACGTGGCTAAACGATGACACGGATAATATAGAGCTGGCTGGCTTCTCGATGCATCGGCAGGACAGAGCAGATACGTCTGGTAAGACGAGGGTGTGTGTCTATTTGTCAAAAACTGCTGGTGCGCAATGTCTAATATTAAAGAAGTCTCAAGGTATTGCTTGCCTGAGGTAGAATAGCTCATGATAAGCTGTAGACCATACTATCTATTTACCACAATAAACCGATGCTGGCACTAAGACCACACTTGACCAGCTGTATAAGGCCATAAGCAAACAACAAAATGCTGCTCATCCAGAAGTGGCACTCATAGTGGACAGGAAATTTAATGCAGGCAAACTTGAATCTGTTTTACCTCATTTCTACCAGCATGTCACATGTGCAACCAGAGGAAAAAAAGAACTCTAGACCACCTTTACTCCACACACAGAGACGCATACAAAGCTCTCTCTCGCCCTCCATTTGGCAAATCTGACCATAATTATATCCTCCTGATTCCTGCTTACAAGCTAAAACTGAAGCAGGAAGTACCAGTGACTCGCTCAATACGGAAGTGGTCAGATGACGCAGATGCTACGCTACAGGACTGTTTTGCTAGTACAGACTGGAATTTGTTCCGGAATTCATCCAATGGCATTGAGGAGTACACCCCCTCAGTCACCGGCTTCATCAATAAGTGCATTGTCGATGTTGTCCCCACAATGACCGCACGTACATATCCCAACGAGAAGCCATGGATTACAGACAACATCCACACTGAGCAAAAGGCTAGAGCTGGTACTTTCAAGGAGCAGGACACTAATCCCTTATAAGAAATCCCGCTATGCCCTCAGACAAACCATCCAACAGGCAAAGCATCAATAGAGGACAAAGATTGAATCCTAGTACACCGGATGTGGCAGGGCTTGAAAACTATTACGGACTACAAAGGGAAACACTGAAGCATGCATGAGAGCATCAGATGTTCCGGACGACTGTGTGATCATTCTCTCCATAGCCAATGTGAGCAAGGCTTTTATACAGGTCAACTTTCACAAAGCTGTGGGGCCAGACGGATTACCAGGATGTGTACACAAAGCATGCGTGGACCAACTGGCAAGTGTCTTCACTGACATTTTCAACCTCTCCCTGACCGAGTCTGTAATACCTACATGTTTCAAACAGACCACCATAGTCCCTGGCAGCGAAGGTAACCTGCCTAAATGATTACCACCCAGTAACATTCACGTCGGTGGCCATGAAGTGCTTTGAAAGGCTGGTCATGACTCACATCAACACCATCATGCCGGAAACCCTAGACCATCTACAATTTGCATACTGCCGCAACAGATCCAGAGATGGAGCAATCTCAATCGCATTCCACACTGCCCTTTCCCACCTGGACAAAAGGAACACCTATGTGAGAATGCTGTTCACTGACTAAAGCTCAGTGTTCAACACCATAGTGCCCACAAAGCTCATCACTAAGCTAAGGACCCTGGGACTAAACACCTCCCTCTGCAACTAGATCCTGGACTTCCTGAGGTGGTAAGGGTAGGCAACAGAATGTCTGCCACGTTAATCCTCAAGACTGGGGCCCCTTAGGGGTGTGTGCTTAGTCCCATGGCTGCGTGGAAAAGCACGACTCCAACACCATCATTAAGTTTGCTGACGACACAACAGTGGTAGGCCTGATCACCGACAACGATGAGACAGCCTATAGGGAGGAGGTCAGAGACCTGGCAGTGTGGTGCAGTGTGGTGCCAGGAGAACAACCTCTCCCTCAATGTGACAAAGGAGATAATCGTGGACTATAGGAAAAGGAGTGTCGAACAGGCCCCAATTAACATCGACAGGGCTGAAGTGGAGCGGGTCAAGAGTTTCAAGATCCTTGGTGTCCACATGACCAACATACTGTCATGGTCCAAACACACCAAGACAGTTGAGAAGAGGGCACGACAACACTTTTCCCCCTCAGGAGACAGAAAAGATTTGCGATGGGTCCCCAGATCCTCAAAAAGTTCTAGAGCTGCACCATCAAGAGCATCCTGACCGGTTGCATCACCGCCTGGTATGGAAACTGCTCGGCATCTGACCGTAAGGCACTACAGGGGGTAGTGCGTACGGCCCAGTACATCACTGGGGCCAAGCTTCCTGACATCCAGGATCTATATACTAGGTGGTGTCAGATGAAGGCCCAAAACATTGTCAAAGACTCCAGTCACCCAAGTCATAGATTGTTCTCTCTGTTACCGCACGGCAAGCGGTACCGGAGTGCAAAGTCTAGGACCAAAATTCTCCTTAACAGCTTCTACCCCAAAGCAATAAGACTGCTGAACAATTAATCAAATGGCCACCTGGACTATTTACATTGACCCCCCCACACTCACACAGCTGCTACTCACTGTTTATTATCTATGCATAGTCACTTTGCAAATTACTTTGACTAACCAGTACCCCTGCAAATTGACTCGGTACCGGTACCCCTGTATATAGTAATTAAGCATTTCACGGTAAGGTCTACCTACACCTGTTGTATTCGGTGCATGAGACAAATACATTTTGATTTGATTGGATTTGTCCCCCGGGGAGGATGGGTGGGGTGGATGGGTTAATTAAAAACAGGTTGATGGCTAAACGGGAGAAACAAAAAGCATAACACCAGACTCCACAGGCGCAAGAAGACATCTGCTACACTCCTCTCTCCCTCTCTATCTATATCTCACTCTCTCTATATCTCTCCCTCTCTCTATATCTCTCACTCTGCTACTGTCCAGCAAACAGTACCGAATCACCAGCTTTCGGACCAACGGGCTCCAAGACAGCTTCCACCCCCAAACCACAAGACTGCTAAATGGTTACCCGGACTATCTGCATTGACTCTATGCACAACCACAAGACAATGTATACACAAAATATCTCACACTAAACCCAAATACATTTACATACACACAACACACACATGTATACTAACACAAACACACAGACTTTTACACTCATCATATGCTGCTGCTACTCTACCCTGCCTTCATATACATACAGTGGCTTGTGAAAGTATTCACCCCTTTGGCATTTTTCCTATTTTGTTGCCTTACAACCTGGAATTAAAATAGATTTTTGTGGGTTTGTATCATTTGATTTACACAACATGCCTACCACTTTGAAGATGAAAAATATTTTCTATTGTGAAACAAACAAGAAATTAGACAAAAAAACTGAAAACTTGAGCGTGCATAACTATTCACCCCCCAAAGTCAATACTTTTTAGAGCAAACTTTTGCAGCAATTACTGCTGCAAGTCTCTTGGGGTATGTCTCTATCAGCTTGGCACATCTAGCCACTGGGATTTTTGCCCATTCTTCAAGGCAAAACTTCTCCAACTCCTTCAAGTTGGATGAGTTCCGCTGGTGTACAGCAATATTTAAGTCATACCACAGATTCTCAATTAGATTGAGATCTGGGCTTTGACTAGGCCATTCCAAGACATTTATATGTTTCCCCTTAAACCACTCGAGTGTTGCTTTAGCAGTATGCTTAGGGTGATTGTCCTGCTGGAAGGTGAACCTACGTTCCAGTCTCAAATCTCTGGAAGACTGAAAGAGGTTTCCCTCCAGAATGTCCCTGTATTTAGCGCCATCCATCATTCCTTAAATTCTGACCAGTTTCCCAGTCCCTGACGATGAATAACATCCCCGCAGCATGATGCTGCCACCACCATGCTTCACTGTGGGGATGGTATTCTCAGGGTGATGAGAGGTGTTGGGTTTGCGCTAGACATAGCGTTTTCCTTGATGGCCAAAAATCTCAATTTTAGACTCATCTGACCAGAGTTCTTTCTTCCATATGTTTGGGGAGTCTTGGCTTATCGTTTTGGCTTATTTTTGCTTATTTTTTATTTCAAGTAATGGCTTTTTTCTGGCCACTCGTCCATAAAGGCCAGCTCTGTAGAGTGTACGGCTTAATGTGGTCCAATGGACAGATACCCCAATCTCTGCTGTGGAGCTTTGCAGCTTCTTCAGGGTTGTCTTTGGTCTCTTTCTTACCTCTCTGATTAATGCCCTCCTTGCCTGGTCCGTGAGTTTTGGTGGGCAGCCCTCTCTTGGCAGGTTTGTTGTGGTGGCACATTCTTTCCATTTTTTAATAATGGATTTAATGGTGCTCTGTGGGATGTTCAAAGTTTCGGATATTTTTTTATAACCCAACCCTGATCTGTACTTCTCCAGAACTTTGTCCCTGACCGGTTTGGAGAGATCCCTGTCTCTTCATGGTGCCACTTGCTTGGTGGTGCCCCTTGCTTAGTGGTGTTGCAGAATCTTTGGCCTTTCAGAACAGGTGTATATATACTGAGATCACGTGACACTTAGATTGCACACAGGTGGACTTTATTTAACTAATTATGTGACTTATGAAGGTAATTGGTTGCACCAGATGTTATTTAGGGGCTTCATAGACAGGGGGTGAATACATATGCACGGACCACTTTTCAGTTTTTTATTTTCATAATTTTTTGAAACAAGTCATTTTTTTCATTTCACTTCACCAATTTGGACTATTTTGTGTATGTCCATTACATGAAATCCAAATAAAAATCCATTTAAATTACAGGTCGTAATGCAACAAAATAGGAGAAACCAAAGGGGATGAATACTTTTGCAAGGCACATCTGTATACAGCTCCATTATTGTGTATTTTATTCCTCTTGTGTTATTATTTGTTATTTTTGTTATTGTATTTTTTACTCTGCATCATTGGGAAGGACTCGTAAGTAAGCATTTCCCAGTAAAGTATACACCCGTTGTATTCGGCGCATGTGACAAATACAATTTGATTGATCTCTCTCTCTCTCTGCTTCCCTTTTTTGGGGTGCGTTCACAAACCTTGGCTCTGAAGACGTTTTCTCTCTCTCTCCCCTTCCCTTCCACATCCATTATAGATGCTGTTTGCGCTGCGTAAATGGGTCTTCCTTCTATTCAGCGCCCCTAGCAATCAGCCCTCGTTTTGTCTCCACGGGAGAGAACTGCAATCAGAGAGAGGGAGAGAGAAGGAGAGAGAGAGGGGTGGGGAGAGAGAAGGAGAGGGAGAGAGTGATGTTTGTGAATGTGTCTGGGTAAAAGCGTTACTCTCTGTTTCTCCCTTTTAGTCGTCAATGTTTTTTGAGATGTGTAGAAAACTAGGCTTTCAGTGACGGCTGATTCCTTGTCTCGAATTGGTTGCAGCCATGTGTTGCGTTGTGTTGTGATTTTTGTAGCATGATATATTTAAGCAAAAATGCCCGGGGGGTGTGGTATATGGTCAATATACAACGTCTCAAGGCTGTTCTGCGCGACGCAACGCGGAGTGCCTGGATACAGCCCTTAGCCGTGGTATATTGGCCATAAACCACAAACCCCTGAGGTGCCTTATTGCTATTATAAACTGGTTACCAACGTAATTAGAGCAGTAAAAATACATGTTTTGTCGTACCCGTGGTATACGGGTGTCGGATACCACGGCTGTCAGCAAATCAGCATTCAAGGCACGAACCACCTGGTTCCTGCTTGTGTTTGTGCTTGTGTGGGGGGGGAGTGAGGTAGGTGATTATGATCATTTTGTGGAGTGCTCCGATCTCTACCTGGGGCGAGGCAGCAGTCAAAGTGTGTGTGTGTGTGTGTGTGTGTGTGTGTGTGCTGCTTGCTACCCGGCGGCGATGATGTAGCAGTCCGAACAGAATAATGAGTTAGGTCTCTTTGTGTTGCTTCGTAGTGCTAATCGTCTGTTAGTTTGCAAACGCCTTGGAGCCGTGCTGCTCTGCACTGAGCCACTCCGCTCTGCTATGGTCTGCTCAGGCAGGCACGTAAACGTACAGGCACGCACACTCATTCTGCTCTTTAGCGGAGTGAGTGCAAGCTCAGGAGGCATCTGCTGCACACACACACTCCTCTCTTTTGCAAAGTCCACAGTGGGCTGTATCGATCTGTTTTTCTGGCCAGCAGTAGGATTCTGTGATTGAAGATATGGATAGAGTCAGGGTAGGACTAACAGAGGGGCCAGGATAGAGTCAGGGTAGGACTAACAGTGGGGTTTGGATAGTCAGGGTAGAACTAACAGAGGGGTTTGGATAGAGTCAGGGTAGAACCTGATGAAAAGAGATGTGGGAGGTAGTTATTGTTGTTGCTGTTTTCTAAGCTGACAAATTGCTATATGTGGTAGCACTTTACATTACAGCATGGAAGGAAGTGACAATAACATGGTAATAGTATGCTATATTCCTGTTTCAGGGTAAAGCACCCTGTTACACAAGTTGATACATGCAGGTGTTTAAGATTTTACAAATAAATAGATGTTGTAATTGACAAAGAAAGAGTGGACATCTAGCTTGTATTGAATACAGAGAGGATGGTATCATAGTTAACATAGGTATCAAGTTAGAAGATGAGGTCACATCCCTAAATCAAAACATCTCTTTATCATCCGTCAACTGCCATTCAGAAACGAAGCAGAAGCTGGTGTTAGACTGAACCAAAATGATGGATACTAGGGTCGTGTTGAACTGTTCTTCAATCGACGCAGGTGTCCACAAAGGGAACATCCTGGCAAACTTTTCAAATCCTCCTCCTTCCATCTCATCTTCCATCTGTCAGAGCAGAATACAACGAGACAGCCTTGGCCTGAATACAGTCCTGATGACTCATTCATCTGTGTGTGCGTGTGTGTGTGTGTGTGTGTGTGTGTGTGTGTGTGTGTGTGTGTGTGTGTGTGTGTGTGTGTGTGTGTGTGTGTGTGTGTGTGTGTGTGTGTCAGCATACATATCAGACAGAATACTCTGTAGGCCATATAAATGGAGAGTACACAGAGAGGTTAGAAAATAGCAGGCGTGTCTCTGGAGACAAACACTGCTGTCCTAGGCAGGGCTGACCGCTGCCTCCGCGCTTCCTCGCTTTGTCCCACAGACCTTCACATAGTAAGGAGGAAAAGGAGTGAACGGGGGGAGGAGAAGGCGGAGAGGGAGAAAGAGAGGGGAGGAGATGAACCCACCGCCATCACCGCTGCACACATCGTGTCCTTATAAACACAATTCACACACTGACAAACGCTGAGCCAAGAATGTGTCAGTTGGGACGGGCGGGTGAGGGACCAACTACCGCCTCTGAAATGTTGCAGCGATTTTCACTGAGAGGAGTGGAGCTCCGTGACAAAATGGAGGGAGCAGCAGAGAGAAAGAGAGAGAGAGGCAAGGAGCGGAACACAGCCCTGTGACCATCACACACACACACACACACACACACACACACACACACACACACACACACACACACACACACACACACACACACACACACACACACACACACACACACACACACACACACACACACACACACACACACACACACACACACACACACACTAGCCAAGGACAGAGCAGCACAGAGAAAGAAGGAGGGAGAGAGAGAGGAGACAGAGAGAAGGCAGAGAAAGGAGAGAGAGAAGGCAGATAAAAGGAAAACAAAGAGGCAGCCAGACGAGAGAGGAAGAGAGATTTGCTGTACTGCACACAGGGGCACAAAGCCTCCTCCCTTCTCTCTCTGCTTGGGCCTTGCAACTTCCGTCCTCCTCCCTTCTCTCTCTGCTTGGGCCTTGCAACTACCGTCCTCCTCCCTTCTCTCTCTCTGCTTGGGCCTTGCAACTACCGTTATCCTCCCTTCTCTCTCTGCTTGGGCCTTGCAACTACCGTCCTCCTCCCTTCTCTCTCTGCTTGGGCCTTGCAACTACCGTTATCCTCCCTTCTCTCTCTCTGTTTGGGCCTTGCAACTACCGTCCTCCTCCCTTCTCTCTCTCTGCTTGGGCCTTGCAACTACCGTTATCTTCCCTTCTCTCTCTCTGTTTGGGCCTTGCAACTACCGTCCTCCTCCCTTCTCTCTCTGCTTGGCCCTTGCAACTACCGTCATCTTCCCTTCTCTCTCTCTGCTTGGGCTTTGCAACTACCGTTATCTTCCCTTCTCTCTCTCTGCTTGGGCCTTGCAACTACCGTCCTCCTCCCTTCTCTCTCTCTGCTTGGGCCTTGCAACTACCGTCATCTTCCCTTCTCTCTCTCTGCTTGGGCCTTGCAACTACCGTTATCTTCCCTTCTCTCTCTCTGCTTGGGCCTTGCAACTACCGTCATCTTCCCTTCTCTCTCTCTGCTTGGGCCTTGCAACTACCGTTATCTTCCCTTCTCTCTCTCTGCTTGGGCCTTGCAACTACCGTCCTCCTCCCTTCTCTCTCTGCTTGGCCCTTGCAACTACCGTCCTCCTCCCTTCTCTCTTTCTGCTTGGGCTTTGCAACTACCGTTATCCTCCCTTCTCTCTCTCTGCTTGGGCCTTGCAACTACCGTTATCCTCCCTTCTCTCTCTGCTTGGGCCTTGCAACTTCCGTTATCCCCCCCTTCTCTCTCTCTGCTTGGGCCTTGCAACTACCGTTATCTTCCCTTCTCTCTCTCTGCTTGGGCCTTGCAACTACCGTCCTCCTCCCTTCTCTCTCTCTGCTTGGGCCTTGCAACTACCGTTATCTTCCCTTCTCTCTCTCTGCTTGGGCCTTGCAACTACCGTCCTCCTCCCTTCTCTCTCTCTGCTTGGGCCTTGCAACTACCGTCCTCCTCCCTTCTCTCTCTCTGTTTGGGCCTTGCAACTACCGTTATCTTCCCTTCTCTCTCTCTGCTTGGGCCTTGCAACTACCGTTATCTTCCCTTCTCTCTCTCTGCTTGGGCCTTGCAACTACCGTCCTCCTCCCTTCTCTCTCTCTGCTTGGGCCTTGCAACTACCGTCCTCCTCCCTTCTCTCTCTCTGCTTGGGCCTTGCAACTACCGTTATCCTCCCTTCTCTCTCTCTGCTTGGGCCTTGCAACTACTCTTATCTTCCCTTCTCTCTCTCTGCTTGGGCCTTGCAACTACCGTTATCCTCCCTTCTCTCTCTCTGCTTGGGCCTTGCAACTACCGTCATCTTCCCTTCTCTCTCTCTGCTTGGGCCTTGCAACTACCGTCCTCCTCCCTTCTCTCTCTCTGCTTGGGCCTTGCAACTACCGTCCTCCTCCCTTCTCTCTCTGCTTGGGCCTTGCAACTACCGTTATCTTCCCTTCTCTCTCTCTGCTTGGGCCTTGCAACTACCGTTATCCTCCCTTCTCTCTCTGCTTGGGCCTTGCAACTACCGTTATCTTCCCTTCTCTCTCTCTGCTTGGGCCTTGCAACTACCGTCCTCCTCCCTTCTCTCTCTCTGCTTGGGCCTTGCAACTACCGTTATCTTCCCTTCTCTCTCTCTGCTTGAGCCTTGCAACTACCGTTATCCTCCCTTCTCTCTCTGCTTGGGCCTTGCAACTACCGTCCTCCTCCCTTCTCTCTCTGCTTGGGCCTTGCAACTACCGTCCTCCTCCCTTCTCTCTCTCTGGTTGGGCCTTGCAACTACCGTCCTCCTCCCTTCTCTCTCTCTGCTTGGGCCTTGCAACTACCGTCCTCCTCCCTTCTCTCTCTGCTTGGACCTTGCAACTACCGTCCTCCTCCCTTCTCTCTCTGCTTGGGCCTTGCAACTACCGTCCTCCTCCCTTCTCTCTCTGCTTGGGCCTTGCAACTACCGTCCTCCTCCCTTCTCTCTCTCTGCTTGGGCCTTGCAACTACCGTCCTCCTCCCTTCTCTCTCTGCTTGGGCCTTGCAACTACCGTTATCTTCCCTTCTCTCTCTCTGCTTGGGCCTTGCAACTACCGTCCTCCTCCCTTCTCTCTCTCTGCTTGGGCCTTGCAACTACCGTCCTCCCTTCTCTCTCTGCTTGGACCTTGCAACTACCGTCCTCCTCCCTTCTCTCTCTCTGCTTGGGCCTTGCAACTACCGTCCTCCCTTCTCTCTCTGCTTGGACCTTGCAACTACCGTCCTCCTCCCTTCTCTCTCTGCTTGGACCTTGCAACTACCGTCCTCCTCCCTTCTCTCTCTGCTTGGGCCTTGCAACTACCGTCCTCCTCCCTTCTCTCTCTCTGCTTGGGCCTTGCAACTACCGTTATCCTCCCTTCTCTCTCTCTGCTTGGGCCTTGCAACTACCGTCCTCCTCCCTTCTCTCTCTCTGCTTGGGCCTTGCAACTACCGTCCTCCTCCCTTCTCTCTCTGCTTGGGCCTTGCAACTACCGTCCTTCTCCCTTCTCTCTCTCTGCTTGGGCCTTGCAACTACCGTCCTCCTCCCTTCTCTCTCTGCTTGGGCCTTGCAACTACCGTCCTTCTCCCTTCTCTCTCTCTGCTTGGGCCTTGCAACTACCGTTATCCTCCCTTCTCTCTCTCTGCTTGGGCCTTGCAACTACTCTTATCTTCCCTTCTCTCTCTCTGCTTGGGCCTTGCAACTACCGTTATCCTCCCTTCTCTCTCTCTGCTTGGGCCTTGCAACTACCGTCATCTTCCCTTCTCTCTCTCTGCTTGGGCCTTGCAACTACCGTCCTCCTCCCTTCTCTCTCTCTGCTTGGGCCTTGCAACTACCGTCCTCCTCCCTTCTCTCTCTGCTTGGGCCTTGCAACTACCGTTATCTTCCCTTCTCTCTCTCTGCTTGGGCCTTGCAACTACCGTTATCCTCCCTTCTCTCTCTGCTTGGGCCTTGCAACTACCGTTATCTTCCCTTCTCTCTCTCTGCTTGGGCCTTGCAACTACCGTCCTCCTCCCTTCTCTCTCTCTGCTTGGGCCTTGCAACTACCGTTATCTTCCCTTCTCTCTCTCTGCTTGAGCCTTGCAACTACCGTTATCCTCCCTTCTCTCTCTGCTTGGGCCTTGCAACTACCGTCCTCCTCCCTTCTCTCTCTGCTTGGGCCTTGCAACTACCGTCCTCCTCCCTTCTCTCTCTCTGGTTGGGCCTTGCAACTACCGTCCTCCTCCCTTCTCTCTCTCTGCTTGGGCCTTGCAACTACCGTCCTCCTCCCTTCTCTCTCTGCTTGGACCTTGCAACTACCGTCCTCCTCCCTTCTCTCTCTGCTTGGGCCTTGCAACTACCGTCCTCCTCCCTTCTCTCTCTGCTTGGGCCTTGCAACTACCGTCCTCCTCCCTTCTCTCTCTCTGCTTGGGCCTTGCAACTACCGTCCTCCTCCCTTCTCTCTCTGCTTGGGCCTTGCAACTACCGTTATCTTCCCTTCTCTCTCTCTGCTTGGGCCTTGCAACTACCGTCCTCCTCCCTTCTCTCTCTCTGCTTGGGCCTTGCAACTACCGTCCTCCCTTCTCTCTCTGCTTGGACCTTGCAACTACCGTCCTCCTCCCTTCTCTCTCTGCTTGGGCCTTGCAACTACCGTCCTCCCTTCTCTCTCTGCTTGGACCTTGCAACTACCGTCCTCCTCCCTTCTCTCTCTGCTTGGACCTTGCAACTACCGTCCTCCTCCCTTCTCTCTCTGCTTGGGCCTTGCAACTACCGTCCTCCTCCCTTCTCTCTCTCTGCTTGGGCCTTGCAACTACCGTTATCCTCCCTTCTCTCTCTCTGCTTGGGCCTTGCAACTACCGTCCTCCTCCCTTCTCTCTCTCTGCTTGGGCCTTGCAACTACCGTCCTCCTCCCTTCTCTCTCTGCTTGGGCCTTGCAACTACCGTCCTTCTCCCTTCTCTCTCTCTGCTTGGGCCTTGCAACTACCGTCCTCCTCCCTTCTCTCTCTGCTTGGGCCTTGCAACTACCGTCCTTCTCCCTTCTCTCTCTCTGCTTGGGCCTTGCAACTACCGTTATCCTCCCTTCTCTCTCTCTGCTTGGGCCTTGCAACTACCGTCCTTCTCCCTTCTCTCTCTCTGTTTGGGCCTTGCAACTACCGTCCTCCTCCCTTCTCTCTCTCTGCTTGGGCCTTGCAACTACCGTCCTCCTCCCTTCTCTCTCTCTGCTTGGGCCTTGCAACTACCGTCCTCCTCCCTTCTCTCTCTCTGCTTGGGCCTTGCAACTACCGTCCTCCTCCCTTCTCTCTCTCTGCTTGGGCCTTGCAACTACCGTCCTCCTCCCTTCTCTCTCTCTGCTTGGGCCTTGCAACTACCGTCCTCCTCCCTTCTCTCTCTCTGCTTGGGCCTTGCAACTTCCGTCCTCCTCCCTTCTCTCTCTCTGCTTGGGCCTTGCAACTACCGTCCTCCTCCCTTCTCTCTCTCTGCTTGGGCCTTGCAACTACCGTCCTCCTTCCTTCTCTCTCTGCTTGGGCCTTGCAACTACCGTCCTCCTTCCTTCTCTCTCTCTGCTTGGGCCTTGCAACTACCGTCCTCCTTCCTTCTCTCTCTGCTTGGGCCTTGCAACTACCGTCCTCCTCCCTTCTCTCTCTCTCCGTGGGCTGCAAGACATAGGGGTTTGGCTGTCCTCACTGCCCCTCCCCAACACGCACGCACACACTTGTTTCTCTGCTGGCTGAGTCACAGGATAGGCACGCTAGCCAGGCAGCCCAGCCAGTCAGCCCACTCTGTCTGTATATCTGTCTGTCTCTCTGCCTGTCTGCCTGTGAGTCTGTTTGTGGGTATGTCTGTCTGTCTGCCTGTGAGTCTGCCTGCCTGTCTGTCTATGTGCAGCGTGGAAACAGCTCTTTGTGTCCACAAATAAATAACGTCTCTCTATATTTATTTTCCAAGGCTGCGGAGGCGGAGGGGAAGAGAGAGAGAGAGGGAGAGAGAGAGTGACAGAACTAGAGAGAGGAGAGAGAGAGTGACAGAACTAGAGAGAGAAGGAGAGAGAGAGTGACAGAACTAGAGAGAGAGAGAGAAAGGGAGTGATAGAGAACTAAAGAGAGAGGAGAGAGAGGGAGGGAGAAAGGAAGAGAGTGACAGAGAGAGGTAGGGAGAGAGGAAGAGAGAGACAGAGAGAGGGAGGGAGAAAGGAAGAGAGAGACAGAGAGAGGGAGGGAGAAAGGAAGAGAGAGACAGAGAGAGGGAGGGAGAAAGGAAGAGAGAGACAGAGAGAGGGAGGGAGAAAGGAAGAGAGAGACAGAGAGAGGTAGGGAGAAAGGAAGAGAGAGGAGAGAGAGGGAGGGAGAAAGGAAGAGAGAGACAGAGAGAGGTAGGGAGAAAGGAAGAGAGAGACAGAGAGAGGGAGGGAGAAAGGAAGAGAGAGACAGAGAGAGGGAGGGAGAAAGGAAGAGAGAGACAGAGAGAGGTAGGGAGAAAGGAAGAGAGAGACAGAGAGAGGGAGGGAGAAAGGAAGAGAGAGACAGAGAGAGGTAGGGAGAAAGGAAGAGAGAGACAGAGAGAGGGAGGGAGAAAGGAAGAGAGAGACAGAGAGAGGGAGGGAGAAAGGAAGAGAGACAGAGAGAGGTAGGGAGAAAGGAAGAGAGAGGTAGGGAGAAAGGAAGAGAGAGACAGAGAGAGGTAGGGAGAAAGGAAGAGAGAGACAGAGAGAGAGAGGGAGAAAGGAAGAGAGAGACAGAGAGAGGTAGGGAGAAAGGAAGAGAGAGACAGAGAGAGGTAGGGAAGCGAGAAACAGGCAGCAGTAGTGTTTTCACGGCTCTGCAGAGGGCTGATCCGACCGTCTGTTGGTGCTGTTATATCAAACAACACGTAATCACAGGGGAAGTGTGTGTGGATCAGAACATAACAGGATGGGTGGTCAGTGAGTGTGCTGGTGTCTGCGTGGAGTGTGTGTGTCTGTGTGTGTGTGTGTCTGTGTGTGTGTCTGTCTGTGTGTGCACAGCCTCTAAATGGAGGACGGGAAACATAGGAGGCTGTCCAAGGCTCGACATCTATCAACAGGGGACTGTGGTGATGCATTATGACAAGACTCTACAAACACACACACAATCAGAATACTAACACACATAGCTCGAATGTTAGTCAGTCAAATCTCCCATTGAAACCATTGCTGGATTTCAGTGAAAGTCTGTGTTACCATGACAATACAGACAGTACCTTACTATTCCAACAAAATGGACACATTAAAAGCTGCAAAGGTAGTCAGGAGAAATTCTTCTAGGTTGAACGTGGAACTAAGAAACAGGAGAGAGGAGAAACACCACTGATGGGAGTAGTGAGAGAACGTGTCTCCACACGGAGTTACCTCAGCGGTAATCTTTTCCAGACGCTTCGGTTTGGCCCGCGGCCCACGGCCATAAACCCCTGGCAGTGCTGCGCTGCGTTCTTGAGTGGCGGCACGACTTGATACCCCGATAGCACCCGGCGCTAACGGCTCGCACAGCAACGCGCCAGGCAGGCGGACAGCCCAGAGAGAGGCTATGAGTGCTGGCAGGCAGGGAGGCAGGAAGTCAGGCAGGCAGGGAGTCAGCTAGGGAGACAGGCAGGGAGGCAGGAAGACAGCTAGGGAGACAGGCAGGGAGGCAGGAAGTCAGGCAGGCAGGGAGTCAGCTAGGGAGGCAGGCAGGGAGACAGGAAGACAGCTAGGGAGACAGGCCAGGAGGCAGGAAGTCAGGCAGGCAAGGAGTCAGCTAGGGAGGCAGGCAGGGAGACAGGAAGACAGCTAGGGAGACAGGCAGGGAGGCAGGAAGTCAGGCAGGCAGGGAGTCAGCTAGGGAGACAGACAGGGAGGCAGGAAGTCAGACAGGCAAGGAGTCAGCTAGGGAGACAGGCAGGGAGGCAGGAAGTCAGGCAGGCAAGGAGTCAGCTAGGGAGGCAGGCAGGGAGACAGGCAGGGAGACAGGAAGACAGCTAGGCAGGCAGGGAGGCAGGAAGTCAGGCAGGCAAGGAGTCAGCTAGGGAGGCAGGCAGGGAGACAGGAAGACAGCTAGGCAGGCAGGGAGGCAGGCAGGCAGGGAGGCAGGCAGGCAGGCAGGACCCCCCCCTTCTTCTCTCTTTCCCTTCCTTCACATCACTCTTGCCTGACAGTCATATTGATTGTTTTCTCTCGCTGTGCTCATGGCAGCGCGCAGGCTTGTTTTCCCTGGGGGAGAGAGGGGGGGGGGGGGGGCATTTCCAAGTCATAACAGCTCGTAAAAGCAAGGGGGGTTGGAGGGTGGAGGCTTAGGGGGCGAAGGAGTAGGATGTAGGGTGCGAGAGCTGGCTAGGAGGAGACGTGAGGTCAGGTGTATAGAGTTGAGAGAGAGGAGACATGAGGTCAGGTGGGTTGAGTTGAGAGAGAGGAGACATGAGATCAGGTGGGTTGAGTTGAGAGAGACATGAGGTCAGGTGGGTTGAGTTGAGAGAGAGGAGACATGAGGTCAGGTGGGTTGAGTTGAGAGAGAGGAGACATGAGGTCAGGTGGGTTGAGTTGAGAGAGACGTGAGGTCAGGTGGGTTGAGTTGAGAGAGAGGAGACATGAGGTCAGGTGGGTTGAGTTGAGAGAGAGGAGACATGAGGTCAGGTGGGTTGAGTTGAGAGAGTGGAGACATGAGATCAGGTGGGTTGAGTTGAGAGAGAGGAGACATGAGGTCAGGTGGGTTGAGTTGAGAGAGAGAGACATGAGGTCAGGTGGGTTGAGTTGAGAGAGACATGAGGTCAGGTGGGTTGAGTTGAGAGAGAGGAGACATGAGGTCAGGTGGGTTGAGTTGAGAGAGAGGAGACATGAGGTCAGGTGGGTTGAGTTGAGAGAGACATGAGGTCAGGTGGGTTGAGTTGAGAGAGAGGAGACATGAGGTCAGGTGGGTTGAGTTGAGAGAGAGAGAGGAGACATGAGGTCAGGTGGGTTGAGTTGAGAGAGAGGAGACATGAGGTCAGGTGGGTTGAGTTGAGAGAGAGGAGACATGAGGTCAGGTGAGTTGAGTTGAGAGAGAGGAGACATGAGGTCAGGTGGGTTGAGTTGAGAGAGAGGAGACATGAGGTCAGGTGGGTTGAGTTGAGAGAGAGAGGAGACATGAGGTCAGGTGTATAGAGTTGAGAGAGAGGAGACATGAGGTCAGGTGGGTTGAGTGGAGAGAGAGGAGACATGAGGTCAGGTGGGTTGAGTTGAGAGAGAGGAGACATGAGGTCAGGTGGGTTGAGTGGAGAGAGAGGAGACATGAGGTCAGGTGGGTTGAGTGGAGAGAGAGGAGACATGAGGTCAGGTGGGTTGAGTGGAGAGAGAGGAGACATGAGGTCAGGTGGGTTGAGTTGAGAGAGACATGAGGTCAGGTGGGTTGAGTTGAGAGAGAGGAGACATGAGGTCAGGTGGGTTGAGTTGAGAGAGACATGAGGTCAGGTGGGTTGAGTTGAGAGAGAGGAGACATGAGGTCAGGTGGGTTGAGTTGAGAGAGACATGAGGTCAGGTGGGTTGAGTTGAGAGAGAGGAGACATGAGGTCAGGTGGGTTGAGTTGAGAGAGACATGAGGTCAGGTGGGTTGAGTTGAGAGAGAGGAGACGTGAGGTCAGGTGTATAGAGTTGAGAGAGAGGAGACATGAGGTCAGGTGGGTTGAGTTGAGAGAGACATGAGGTCAGGTGGGTTGAGTTGAGAGGAGACATGAGGTCAGGTGGGTTGAGTTGAGAGAGACATGAGGTCAGGTGGGTTGAGTTGAGAGAGAGGAGACATGAGGTCAGGTGGGTTGAGTTGAGAGAGAGGAGACATGAGGTCAGGTGGGTTGAGTTGAGAGAGAGAGGAGACATGAGGTCAGGTGTATAGAGTTGAGAGAGAGGAGACATGAGGTCAGGTGGGTTGAGTGGAGAGAGAGGAGACATGAGGTCAGGTGGGTTGAGTTGAGAGAGAGGAGACATGAGGTCAGGTGGGTTGAGTGGAGAGAGAGGAGACATGAGGTCAGGTGGGTTGAGTGGAGAGAGAGGAGACATGAGGTCAGGTGGGTTGAGTGGAGAGAGAGGAGACATGAGGTCAGGTGGGTTGAGTTGAGAGAGACATGAGGTCAGGTGGGTTGAGTTGAGAGAGAGGAGACATGAGGTCAGGTGGGTTGAGTTGAGAGAGACATGAGGTCAGGTGGGTTGAGTTGAGAGAGAGGAGACATGAGGTCAGGTGGGTTGAGTTGAGAGAGACATGAGGTCAGGTGGGTTGAGTTGAGAGAGAGGAGACATGAGGTCAGGTGGGTTGAGTTGAGAGAGACATGAGGTCAGGTGGGTTGAGTTGAGAGAGAGGAGACGTGAGGTCAGGTGTATAGAGTTGAGAGAGAGGAGACATGAGGTCAGGTGGGTTGAGTTGAGAGAGACATGAGGTCAGGTGGGTTGAGTTGAGAGAGAGGAGACATGAGGTCAGGTGGGTTGAGTTGAGAGAGGAGACATGAGGTCAGGTGGGTTGAGTTGAGAGAGGAGACATGAGGTCAGGTGGGTTGAGTTGAGAGAGGAGACATGAGGTCAGGTGGGTTGAGTTGAGAGAGGAGACATGAGGTCAGGTGGGTTGAGTTGAGAGAGACATGAGGTCAGGTGGGTTGAGTTGAGAGAGAGGAGACATGAGGTCAGGTGGGTTGAGTTGAGAGAGAGGAGACATGAGGTCAGGTGGGTTGAGTTGAGAGAGAAAAGACATGAGGTCAGGTGGGTTGAGTTGAGAGAGAGAGACATGAGGTCAGGTGGGTTGAGTTGAGAGAGACATGAGGTCAGGTGGGTTGAGTTGAGAGAGAGGAGACATGAGGTCAGGTGGGTTGAGTTGAGAGAGAGGAGACATGAGGTCAGGTGGGTTGAGTTGAGAGAGACATGAGGTCAGGTGGGTTGAGTTGAGAGAGAGGAGACATGAGGTCAGGTGGGTTGAGTTGAGAGAGAGAGAGGAGACATGAGGTCAGGTGGGTTGAGTTGAGAGAGAGGAGACATGAGGTCAGGTGAGTTGAGTTGAGAGAGAGGAGACATGAGGTCAGGTGGGTTGAGTTGAGAGAGAGGAGACATGAGGTCAGGTGGGTTGAGTTGAGAGAGAGAGGAGACATGAGGTCAGGTGTATAGAGTTGAGAGAGAGGAGACATGAGGTCAGGTGGGTTGAGTGGAGAGAGAGGAGACATGAGGTCAGGTGGGTTGAGTTGAGAGAGAGGAGACATGAGGTCAGGTGGGTTGAGTGGAGAGAGAGGAGACATGAGGTCAGGTGGGTTGAGTGGAGAGAGAGGAGACATGAGGTCAGGTGGGTTGAGTGGAGAGAGAGGAGACATGAGGTCAGGTGGGTTGAGTTGAGAGAGACATGAGGTCAGGTGGGTTGAGTTGAGAGAGAGGAGACATGAGGTCAGGTGGGTTGAGTTGAGAGAGACATGAGGTCAGGTGGGTTGAGTTGAGAGAGAGGAGACATGAGGTCAGGTGGGTTGAGTTGAGAGAGACATGAGGTCAGGTGGGTTGAGTTGAGAGAGAGGAGACATGAGGTCAGGTGGGTTGAGTTGAGAGAGACATGAGGTCAGGTGGGTTGAGTTGAGAGAGAGGAGACGTGAGGTCAGGTGTATAGAGTTGAGAGAGAGGAGACATGAGGTCAGGTGGGTTGAGTTGAGAGAGACATGAGGTCAGGTGGGTTGAGTTGAGAGGAGACATGAGGTCAGGTGGGTTGAGTTGAGAGAGACATGAGGTCAGGTGGGTTGAGTTGAGAGAGAGGAGACATGAGGTCAGGTGGGTTGAGTTGAGAGAGAGGAGACATGAGGTCAGGTGGGTTGAGTTGAGAGAGAGAGGAGACATGAGGTCAGGTGTATAGAGTTGAGAGAGAGGAGACATGAGGTCAGGTGGGTTGAGTGGAGAGAGAGGAGACATGAGGTCAGGTGGGTTGAGTTGAGAGAGAGGAGACATGAGGTCAGGTGGGTTGAGTGGAGAGAGAGGAGACATGAGGTCAGGTGGGTTGAGTGGAGAGAGAGGAGACATGAGGTCAGGTGGGTTGAGTGGAGAGAGAGGAGACATGAGGTCAGGTGGGTTGAGTTGAGAGAGACATGAGGTCAGGTGGGTTGAGTTGAGAGAGAGGAGACATGAGGTCAGGTGGGTTGAGTTGAGAGAGACATGAGGTCAGGTGGGTTGAGTTGAGAGAGAGGAGACATGAGGTCAGGTGGGTTGAGTTGAGAGAGACATGAGGTCAGGTGGGTTGAGTTGAGAGAGAGGAGACATGAGGTCAGGTGGGTTGAGTTGAGAGAGACATGAGGTCAGGTGGGTTGAGTTGAGAGAGAGGAGACGTGAGGTCAGGTGTATAGAGTTGAGAGAGAGGAGACATGAGGTCAGGTGGGTTGAGTTGAGAGAGACATGAGGTCAGGTGGGTTGAGTTGAGAGAGAGGAGACATGAGGTCAGGTGGGTTGAGTTGAGAGAGACATGAGGTCAGGTGGGTTGAGTTGAGAGAGAGGAGACATGAGGTCAGGTGGGTTGAGTTGAGAGAGAGGAGACATGAGGTCAGGTGGGTTGAGTTGAGAGAGACATGAGGTCAGGTGGGTTGAGTTGAGAGAGACATGAGGTCAGGTGGGTTGAGTTGAGAGAGAGGAGACATGAGGTCAGGTGGGTTGAGTTGAGAGAGAGGAGACATGAGGTCAGGTGGGTTGAGTTGAGAGAGAAAAGACATGAGGTCAGGTGGGTTGAGTTGAGAGAGGAGACATGAGGTCAGGTGGGTTGAGTTGAGAGAGAGGAGACATGAGGTCAGGTGGGTTGAGTTGAGAGAGAGGAGACATGAGGTCTGGTGGGTTGAGAGAGAGTGAGGAGACATGAGGTCAGGTGGGTTGAGTTGAGACAGAGGAGACATGAGGTCAGGTGGGTTGAGTTGAGAGAGAGGAGACATGAGGTCAGGTGGGTTGAGTTGAGAGAGAGGAGACATGAGGTCAGGTGGGTTGAGTTGAGAGAGAGGAGACATGAGGTCAGGTGGGTTGAGTTGAGTTGAGAGAGAGGAGACATGAGGTCAGGTGAGTTGAGAGAGAGTGAGGAGACATGAGGTCAGGTGGGTTGAGTTGAGAGAGAGGAGACATGAGGTCAGGAGGGTTGAGTTGAGAGAGAGGAGACATGAGGTCAGGTGGGTTGAGTTGAGTGAGACATGAGGTCAGGTGGGTTGAGTTGAGAGAGAGGAGACATGAGGTCAGGTGGGTTGAGTTGAGAGAGAGGAGACATGAGGTCAGGTGGGTTGAGAGAGAGTGAGGAGACATGAGGTCAGGTGGGTTGAGTTGAGAGAGGAGACATGAGGTCAGGTGGGTTGAGTTGAGAGAGGAGACATGAGGTCAGGTGGGTTGAGTTGAGAGAGGAGACATGAGGTCAGGTGGGTTGAGTTGAGAGAGGAGACATGAGGTCAGGTGGGTTGAGTTGAGAGAGGAGACATGAGGTCAGGTGGGTTGAGTTGAGAGAGAGGAGACATGAGGTCAGGTGGGTTGAGTTGAGAGAGAGGAGACATGAGGTCAGGTGGGTTGAGTTGAGAGAGACGTGAGGTCAGGTGGGTTGAGTTGAGGGAGACGTGAGGTCAGGTGGGTTGAGTTGAGAGAGAGGAGACATGAGGTCAGGTGGGTTGAGTTGAGAGAGAGGAGACATGAGGTCAGGTGGGTTGAGTTGAGAGAGAGGAGACATGTGGTCAGGTGGGTTTTAAGATATACTTTATTAGTTCACACAAGATGGAAATGTATTCTGCTTTAATCCATCTCCCCCGATACACAAACACACACACATTAGGTTGGAGAGGCTGGAGCAGAGGGCAGCTGCATTGCAGAACCCAATGAGCAGCGTAGAGGTTACGTTCCTTGCTCAAGGGAACATGGGCTGAGAGAGGACAGAGGTAAGAGGGGATCAAAGGGCTCTGCCGCTGGACTGAGGTTTCACATTTCAGACTTTTCAAGCAACTCCCCACCCTCCACACACACACTCCGCTGCATATCCTCAGGGGGCTCATCAAGCCCAGACCAAACACCTGTGCGTATGCATGCGTGCATAGCCTACTCTGGGGGCCTGGAGAGGGAGCGTGTATGTGTGTGTCAATGTGCATGTTTACGTATTCTGGGGTTGTGGTGTGTCTGTGTGTGTGCGTGCGTGTGTGTGTCGGGCGTGACCTGCATTAACATGGCACTGGCGGTCGCTGTGCCTCCAGAGGATAATGAGGACAGGTTCTGGCTGGCGTCAGGTCGCTGTTCCATCTCTCTCTCTCTCGCTCTCTCTCACACACACACATGCACACGCACATGCGCACACGCACACACACACACACACACACCCTCCCCTTGCCACTCGTCAGCGGGACAGGAGCACCCTCTCCGTGTGCAGCCAGTCTAATATCATGGTTTCTTTCTGCCCAGAGATCCTCTGATAAGCAGGCAGCCTGGTAAACACAGCACTTTGTTATGCAGCCTGGCTCTCTCTTTCTCTGAGAAAAGAGAGGGGGGGCGGGGGGAGGGGAGGGGGAGGAGGAGGAAAAGGAGAGGGGGCTGCTGGGAAATTGTCTCTGAGAGATTACCCTGGCGGAGTGGCTGTGGAATCAGATTATGCGGAGAAGAGGAAGAGGAGAGAGAGGGAGAGAGAGCTGAAGTTTGTGTATCTGGTTTGTGTTTGTGTATCTGTAATCCTTGTCCTTTCCTCTTCAGCAACATATGAATCTGCCTAATTTAACTGTCTCTTTCTTTACCTCCCTCTCTTTAACTCGCTCTCTTTCTCTTCTCACCGTCCATGTTTTATCATCCATAACCTACATCTCAAACTGGCGAAGGTAGTTCCACCTCTAACAGAGACACATCCTTCACATTATGCTAGTTAGACCAAGGTTTATATAAAGGAACATTTACAATTTGACTGTATATTTGTTGTAAATAGAAAAGCGTTCATTTTTCTCACATTGTTCACGACCTGTCATACTTGAGCGCGTAGCACTTTGGTTCTTGTTAAGATGTTGACAGAGTAATGAAGACTGATAGCAGAGCTCAACCAATAGATGAGGACTGATAGCAGAGCTCAACCAATAGATGAGGACTGATTGCAGAGCTCAACCAATAGATGAGGACTGATAGCAGAGCTCAACCAACAGATGAGGACTGATAGCAGAGCTCAACCAATAGATGAGGACTGATAGCAGAGCTCAACCAATAGATGAGGACTGATAGCAGAGCTCAACCAATAGATGAGGACTGATAGCAGAGAGAATGTGTTATGAGACTACCTGGGTGTATTTTACATTTGTGTGTTTCTAAATGTTTGTGTGTGTGTTTTCTCACATGGTACAGACAACGGTTGGAAACACACTTCAGTGAGGTGACAGTGAACAGATAAGGTGTGTGTGTGTGTGTGTGTGTGTGTGTGTGTGTGTGTGTGTGTGTGTGTGTGTGTGTGTGTGTGTGTGTGTGTGTGTGTGTGTGTGTGTGTGTGTGTGTGTGTGTGTGTGTGTGCGTGTGTGTGTGTGTGTGTGAGATGGTGTGTGAGAGGTTGACACAGACGGGCTGCTCACCCTCCCCTGACCAGACTCAGGAGGACAGGGACCCCCCGAGGGAACAGGGGGTCGAGAGGGACGGATGGTCTCTGGAGAGGGGACGGAACAGAGAATGGATGGAGAAAAGACAGGAGCAATAACAGAGAGAGGAAGAGAGAGCAGGACAAAGGGAGAGAAAGAGAAAGACCAGGGAGTGGCCTTTGTAGAACAACACACACTCATCCGTGTGTGTGTGTGGCAGCAGAGCCAGGCAGACACTGGGGACGAGCTGTCAGACTCCATTATTCATGGGAGCCTTTTAATATTTAATATCATCAAACTGCAGCTCCCCACGCTACCGCACAGCCATCACACACACACACACACACTCCACCATCAGACATAGAGGACACATCCCCATCACACCCAGAAAGAGAGCGAGAGAGAGAGAGAAAGAGGGGATGATCCAGCAGAAGCCTATTCACCTTTGGCACACACACGGCTGTCTTTTTGATGCAGAGGCTGCGGCTGCCTCAGACACAGGGCCGTCAGCGGACACCTTGACAGACCCTACAGCTGCTGCTGACTGACAGGCTGTTAGAGAGAGGGGGGGTGGGGGGGTAAGACAGGAGGTAGGAGGAGGGGAGGGACAGAAAGAAAGCGCGAGAGAGAGATAGAGGCTAAGCCCTTATTGAGAGATACATCCTCAGATATCCCTCATTGGAGAGATTTTCCTACAAAGAACGATGTTTTTCACTCAGAATTAGCGAGGCGTTGCGTATGGAATAATCACATCTAGCTGTCACACAGAAAGAGTTATTCCTTCCGTATCGCCGCATGTGCTGTAATTGGATACAATTGAACATTCGCGGCAATGCGCCTGTCTGCACACACACACGCACGCACACACACCACAGACTCTATGTACTTTGCACTGATGCTGAATTATAGGAAGCATTGAATAGTTTTTTAGGCTCTCTTGTCGCGCACGCGTTTACTAGGTAGATCCCTTACCTTAGCTGAACACACTTAAGTCGCTCTGGATAAGAGCAGCTGCTAAATGACTAACATGTAAGTCCGTGTCGAGAGAATGGTCTGTATGAGTCTAAAGCTCAGGAATTACACTCCTCCCCCAAAGAACTCCACTCCCGGCCTCTGCTTCCGCAGCAAGACATGCAGTCACGGGCAGATTGGAAAATGAGGGGGAGGGAAGGGATCTTCTGAAAGCAGCGGCCAGGGAAAAAACAAAGTTGTATAGAAGCTCTTCAGGAGACTAATAGGCTGAGCTGTGACATCCTCCCATATCTCCTTTGAGTTGATGACACTCCAGCTAGCACATTTGGTTCCTTGGAAGTTGTGAGAACATACGTTTTTGGTTACCTGTTGGTTCTGGGAATGAAACCAGTAAAATGGAACGTTTTAAACATTCCGAGAACAGAAGTGTACATTTCGCTTGTTCTGGGAATGTTTTACTATGGTCCCCTGGACATTTAGCCTGTTCTGGGAATGTTTTACTATGGTCCCTTGGACATTTAGCCTGTTCTGGGAATGTTTTACTATGGTCCCCTGGACATTTAGCCTGTTCTGGGAATGTTTTACTATGGTCCCCTGGACATTTAGCCTGTTCTGGGAATGTTTTACTATGGTCCCCTGGACATTTAGCCTGTTCTGGGAATGTTTTACTATGGTCCCCTGGACATTTAGCCTGTTCTGGGAATGTTTTACTATGGTCCCCTGGACATTTAGCCTGTTCTGGGAATGTTTTACTATGGTCCCCTGGACATTTAGCCTGTTCTGGGAATGTTTTACTATGGTCCCCTGGACATTTAGCCTGTTCTGGGAATGTTTTACTATGGTCCCCTGGACATTTAGCCTGTTCTGGGAATGTTTTACTATGGTCCCCTGGACATTTTCCTGGGAGGTTTTATTTACAGTCTGAAACAGAATATATTGGATATTTGGAGATCTTTGTATAACTTCCTTAAAACGTTCAGTGAATGTTTCAGCAATAACTCTGCTACTTTAGGTTACCTTTTTGAACAGATAGGACACATGGTTCATGTATTTGCTTAGGCATTAACCATGCAAACGCATTTCATTTTTTATTGTGGCACGGCATCAGTGAGATTCAAACCTATGATCTTCTGTTCTCTAACCATAGAATTAGTTCACTACGCCACCAGGAGGCAGCTAGCATGCCATGTTTTGGCATGTTAATTTTAGTCGATTCAAACAGACAACATTTTAAAGGAAACAAGCACTCATTAAGACCAGGTGTGGCCAAATATTGGCCAACACACCTGAACACAATTAACAAGGTAGAGGATAGAGTTTTGTTGACACTGAGAACCAAAAGTATACATTTTTAAATAACATTCTTTGATTCTTTGAACGTTACTAATGTTTTCTTGTGGTTTTATGGAATGTTTTCATAATGTTCTGAGAACATGACGTTAAATAGAACCATGAGGAAAATCCCACAGAAGAACGTTGTTTCTTAACGTTCTCTGAACTATTCCCAATGTCAAACCAGTTGGAGAAAGTTCCTTGAACATAACCAAAAAATTTATTACATTTAACCAGGTTTACATTTTTAGGAAACACTCTGTTAAAGTAATGAAATACCAATAAAATACATTATTTTGTCAAGTTCTTTAAATGTGCTGAGAGTGTTCCAAAGCCAAGCAACTATCCTGCACCGTTCCCAGAAAGTTGTGGGAAGGTTGTATTCAAAATAACCATAGGACAACCACGCTCTCACCTAGCTCTAAGAAACATATGGTTCTCAGAACGTTATGTGCTAGCTGGGACAGGAGGTGGAGGAGGACTGTTTGCCTACTCAGCATATGACCCGCTCTGCTGTCATATGACCTCTGAGAAATGCAGTGTTTAGTAATTTGTAACCACTTTCTCTTCCAAAGAGAGGTCAGAGCTGGAGGGTGTGTGTGTGTGTGTGAGTGAGTGAGAAGCGGAGGTTGTTCGGTGTACTATGCTCGAGTGATGAGTAGCCCAACCTTGCGTGAGAACTGAATAATTGTGTTTGCTCCCCTACCTAGGCTTTAGCTCAGTGGGCTAATACTACAGTGCCTTGCAAAAATATTCATCCCCCTTGGCATTTTTCCTATTTTGTTAATCAGAGAGGTAACAAAGAGACCAAAGATAACCCTGAAGGAGCTGCAAAGCTCCACAGCAGAGATTGGGAGTATCTGTCCATAGGACCACTTTAAGCCGTACACTCCACAGAGCTGGGCTTTACGGAAGAGTGGCCAGAAAAAAAGCCATTGCTTAAAGTAAAAAATTATCAAACACGTTTGGTGTTTGCCAAAACGCATGTGGGAGAGTCCCCAAACATATGGAAGAAGGTACTCTGGTCAGATGAGGCTAAAATTGAGCTTTTTGGCCATCAAGAAAAACGCAATGAATGGCGCAAACCCAACACCTCTCATCACCCTGAGAACACCATCCCCACAGTGAAGATTGGCGGTGGCATGCTTCCAGCAGGACAATGACCGTAAGCATACTGCTAAAGCAACACTTGAGTGGTATAAGGGGAAACATTTAAATGTCTTGGAATGGTCTAGTCAAAGCCCAGACCTGAATCCAATTGAGAATCTGTGGTATGACTTAAAGATTGCTCTTCACCAGCAGAACCCATCCAACTTGAAGGAGCTGAAGCAGTTTTGCCTTGAAGAATGAGCAAAAATCCCAGTGGCTAGATGTACCAAGCTTCTAGGTACATATGCCAAGAGACTTGCAGCTCTATTTGCTGCAAAAGGTGGCTCTATAAAGTATTGACTTTGTGGGGGGTGAATAGTTATGCACGCTCAAGTTCTGTTTTTTTGTCTTATTTCTTGTTTGTTTCACAAAAAATATTTTGCATCTTCAGAGTGGTAGGCATGTTGTGTAAATCAAATGATACAAACTCCCCCAAAATCTATTTTAATTCCAGGTTGTACGAAATAGGAAAAATACCAAGGGCGGTGAATACTTTTTCAAGCCACTGTACATGTAGGTGTGCAGAGGACCCAGGTGTACATTCATTGGCCTTCCAATAAATGATATCACAATCATTTATCACAGCAAACAAAAGAAACCTTTTCAAATGACCAAACCCATTATTGCTTAGCTTTAGGCAGGAGTTAAAGTGAAGCGACCATCTTTTGCAACTACTTTCAAGTTGCTGTAGCCGATCTTTGTTCCTTTCTGCAGCAGTTGAATCAGTCCAAGGCTCTGCTTTTATTCGCTCAAACGCATGTAAATGCAAGCACACACACACACACACACACACACACACACACACACACACACACACACACACACACACACACACACACACACACACACACACACACACACACACACACACACACAGAGTTGGAGCAAGCGAAGAGGAGAGAGCGGGTGGTGGCGCTGTGTCTTCAGAACTGGCACTCGCATTATCACAACTCCCCCTCCGGCCCTCTTTCCATTTCCCCCTCGATCTGCCGCGTTTCTGATTGTTGTTGAGCACAGAGGAAGCCGAGCCAGCGTTATCTTGAAGACGGAAAGAGATGCCTGCGCTAACTTTCCTATAAACGCTGTTGTTTCTGAGGTGCCTGTAAATCGCTGCTGCTGTACAGCCATTCATATCAGTATGGCTGTCCAACGCAGCTCTCAAAAAAATACCTTTACTGACCTTGTCCTATTCACATAGAACACCCTATTGGTAGACGATCAGTAGATTAAGATAAGATAACCTTGGTTAGAACACAGCTTCTGAAGAGAGAGGTAAGGAGAGATGGTATGGGGGGGGCAGTGAAAGAAAGGGGGACAAAGGGGGAGCTAAAGAGATGGATGAGGGAGCGGGAGAGAAAGACAGAATGAGTTAGTGAGTGAGAGATCACGAGTGTGTGAGAGAGAACCCTTACTCGCATATCATTACCTCTACTGCTAACACCACCACTACTACTATTACTACTGTTAGTCCCACCATGGTTGTTATATGGGTACTTTGACAATGTAAGTAATTTAACTTGCCATGACAATAAAGTCCACTAAATTGAATTGAGTAAATTAAAGAGAGGGATGTAGAGGGGAAGACTGGTCCTGAATGCATTAAGGGGCTTGTGATGACTGACAGAGGTCAGAAGGTCACTGGGATTAGGGTAATGGTCCATTGATAATAACATTATTACAAGGTTATAATGGCGAATAAGCACAGAGCCTAGCGTGGCCTATTGATGGGGCTGACTGGTGCTAGGGTAGGTGGAAGGATGAGTCATCACTAAGGCCTTAAGCCTTTCTTTAATTAAAAATACCTGTCGAATTAATTCAAATCAATCCAAATGACTACTGCCACCAACACATTTAATTAAGGTAGGCTTTTCATCACACACTGCCCTTGTTGAATCTGCGTTGGCCTTGTCTTTGGAGGCTTCAACAGAACAGGCACAGATCCTGAAGTTTCCTTAGTTTTTTTTTTTTTTTTTTTTTTACCTCTTCCCTCCGATCCTCTCCTCTCCTGTCCACTCCTCTAGACCTCTCCCATCCCATTCTCTCCTATCCACTCCTCTAGACCTCTCCCATCCCATTCTCTCCTGTCCACTCCTCTAGACCTCTCCCATCCCATTCTCTCCTATCCACTCCTCTAGACCTCTCCCATCCCATTCTCTCCTGTCCACTCCTCTAGACCTCTCCCATCCCATTCTCTCCTGTCCACTCCTCTAGACCTCTCCCATCCCATTCTCTCCTGTCCACTCCTCTAGACCTCTCCCATCCCATTCTCTCCTGTCCACTCCTCTAGACCTCTCCCATCCCATTCTCTCCTATCCACTCCTCTAGACCTCTCCCATCCCATTCTCTCCTGTCCACTCCTCTAGACCTCTCCCATCCCATTCTCTCCTATCCACTCCTCTAGACCTCTCCCATCCCATTCTCTCCTATCCACTCCTCTAGACCTCTCCCATCCCATTCTCTCCTGTCCACTCCTCTAGACCTCTCCCATCCCATTCTCTCCTGTCCACTCATCTAGACCTCTCCCATCCCATTCTCTCCCGTCCACTCCTCTAGACCTCTCCCATCCCATTCTCTCCCGCCCACTCCTCTAGACCTCTCCCATCCCATTCTCTCCTATCCACTCCTCTAGACCTCTCCCATCCCATTCTCTCCTGTCCACTCATCTAGACCTCTCCCATCCCATTCTCTCCTGTCCACTCCTCTAGACCTCTCCCATCCCATTCTCTCCTGTCCACTCCTCTAGACCTCTCCCATCCCATTCTCTCCTGTCCACTCCTCTAGACCTCTCCCATCCCATTCTCTCCTGTCCACTCCTCTAGACCTCTCCCATCCCGTCCTCTCCTGTCCACTCCTCTAGACCTCTCCCATCCCGTCCTCTCCTGTCCACTCCTCTAGACCTCTCCCATCCCATTCTCTCCTGTCCACTCATCTAGACCTCTCCCATCCCATTCTCTCCTGTCCACTCCTCTAGACCTCTCCCATCCCATTCTCTCCTGTCCACTCGTCTAGACCTCTCCTGTCCACTCCTCTAGACCTCTCCCATCCCGTCCTCTCCTGTCCACTCCTCTAGACCTCTCCCATCCCGTCCTCTCCTGTCCACTCCTCTAGACCTCTCCCATCCCATTCTCTCCTGTCCACTCCTCTAGACCTCTCCCATCCCGTCCTCTCCTGTCCACTCCTCTAGACCTCTCCCATCCCGTCCTCTCCTGTCCACTCCTCTGGACCTCTCCCATCCCGTCCTCTCCTGTCCACTCCTCTAGACCTCTCCCGTCCCGTCCTCTCCTGTCCACTCCTCTAGACCTCTCCCGTCCCGTCCTCTCCTGTCCACTCCTCTAGACCTCTCCCATCCCGTCCTCTCCTGTCCACTCCTCTAGACCTCTCCCATCCCGTCCTCTCCTGTCCACTCCTCTAGACCTCTCCCATCCCATTCTCTCCTGTCCACTCCTCTAGACCTCTCCCATCCCGTCCTCTCCTGTCCACTCCTCTAGACCTCTCCCATCCCGTCCTCTCCTGTCCACTCCTCTAGACCTCTCCCATCCCGTCCTCTCCTGTCCACTCCTCTAGACCTCTCCCATCCCGTCCTCTCCTGTCCACTCCTCTAGACCTCTCCCATCCCATTCTCTCCTGCCCACACCTCTAGACCTCTCCCATCCCATTCTCTCCTGTCCACTCCTCTAGACCTCTCCCATCCCATTCTCTCCTGTCCACTCCTCTAGACCTCTCCCATCCCATTCTCTCCTGTCCACTCCTCTAGACCTCTCCCATCCCATTCTCTCCTGTCCACTCCTCTAGACCTCTCCCATCCCATTCTCTCCTGTCCACTCCTCTAGACCTCTCCCATCCCATTCTCTCCTGTCCACTCCTCTAGACCTCTCCCATCCCATTCTCTCCTGTCCACTCCTCTAGACCTCTCCCATCCCGTCCTCTCCTGTCCACTCCTCTAGACCTCTCCCATCCCATTCTCTCCTGTCCACTCCTCTAGACCTCTCCCATCCCATTCTCTCCTGTCCACTCCTCTAGACCTCTCCCATCCCATTCTCTCCTGTCCACTCCTCTAGACCTCTCCCATCCCATTCTCTCCTGTCCACTCCTCTAGACCTCTCCCATCCCATTCTCTCCTGTCCACTCCTCTAGACCTCTCCCATCCCGTCCTCTCCTGTCCACTCCTCTAGACCTCTCCCATCCCATTCTCTCCTGTCCACTCCTCTAGACCTCTCCCATCCCATTCTCTCCTGTCCACTCCTCTAGACCTCTCCCATCCCATTCTCTCCTGTCCACTCCTCTAGACCTCTCCCATCCCGTCCTCTCCTGTCCACTCCTCTAGACCTCTCCCATCCCATTCTATCCCGTCCACTCCTCTAGACCTCTCCCATCCCATTCTCTCCCGTCCACTCCTCTAGACCTCTCCCATCCCATTCTCTCCCGTCCACTCCTCTAGACCTCTCCCATCCCATTCTCTCCCGTCCACTCCTCTAGACCTCTCCCATCCCATTCTCTCCCGTCCACTCCTCTAGACCTCTCCCATCCCATTCTCTCCCGTCCACTCCTCTAGACCTCTCCCATCCCATTCTCTCCCGTCCACTCCTCTAGACCTCTCCCATCCCATTCTCTCCCGTCCACTCCTCTAGACCTCTCCCATCCCATTCTCTCCCGTCCACTCCTCTAGACCTCTCCCATCCCATTCTCTCCCGTCCACTCCTCTAGACCTCTCCCATCCCATTCTCTCCCGTCCACTCCTCTAGACCTCTCCCATCCCATTCTCTCCCGTCCACTCCTCTAGACCTCTCCCATCCCATTCTCTCCCGTCCACTCCTCTAGACCTCTCCCATCCCATTCTCTCCCGTCCACTCCTCTAGACCTCTCCCATCCCATTCTCTCCCGTCCACTCCTCTAGACCTCTCCCATCCCATTCTCTCCCGTCCACTCCTCTAGACCTCTCCCATCCCATTCTCTCCCGTCCACTCCTCTAGACCTCTCCCATCCCATTCTCTCCTGTCCACTCCTCTAGACCTCTCCCATCCCATTCTCTCCCGTCCACTCCTCTAGACCTCTCCCATCCCATTCTCTCCTGTCCACTCCTCTAGACCTCTCCCATCCCATTCTCTCCTGTCCACTCCTCTAGACCTCTCCCATCCCATTCTCTCCTGTCCACTCCTCTAGACCTCTCCCATCCCATTCTCTCCTGTCCACTCCTCTAGACCTCTCCCATCCCGTCCTCTCCTGTCCACTCCTCTAGACCTCTCCCATCCCGTCCTCTCCTGTCCACTCCTCTAGACCTCTCCCATCCCATTCTCTCCTGTCCACTCCTCTAGACCTCTCCCATCCCATTCTCTCCTATCCACTCCTCTAGACCTCTCCCATCCCATTCTCTCCTGTCCACTCATCTAGACCTCTCCCATCCCATTCTCTCCTGTCCACTCCTCTAGACCTCTCCCATCCCATTCTCTCCTGTCCACTCCTCTAGACCTCTCCCATCCCATTCTCTCCTGTCCACTCCTCTAGACCTCTCCCATCCCATTCTCTCCTGTCCACTCCTCTAGACCTCTCCCATCCCGTCCTCTCCTGTCCACTCCTCTAGACCTCTCCCATCCCGTCCTCTCCTGTCCACTCCTCTAGACCTCTCCCATCCCATTCTCTCCTGTCCACTCATCTAGACCTCTCCCATCCCATTCTCTCCTGTCCACTCCTCTAGACCTCTCCCATCCCATTCTCTCCTGTCCACTCGTCTAGACCTCTCCTGTCCACTCCTCTAGACCTCTCCCATCCCGTCCTCTCCTGTCCACTCCTCTAGACCTCTCCCATCCCGTCCTCTCCTGTCCACTCCTCTAGACCTCTCCCATCCCATTCTCTCCTGTCCACTCCTCTAGACCTCTCCCATCCCGTCCTCTCCTGTCCACTCCTCTAGACCTCTCCCATCCCGTCCTCTCCTGTCCACTCCTCTGGACCTCTCCCATCCCGTCCTCTCCTGTCCACTCCTCTAGACCTCTCCCGTCCCGTCCTCTCCTGTCCACTCCTCTAGACCTCTCCCGTCCCGTCCTCTCCTGTCCACTCCTCTAGACCTCTCCCATCCCGTCCTCTCCTGTCCACTCCTCTAGACCTCTCCCATCCCGTCCTCTCCTGTCCACTCCTCTAGACCTCTCCCATCCCATTCTCTCCTGTCCACTCCTCTAGACCTCTCCCATCCCGTCCTCTCCTGTCCACTCCTCTAGACCTCTCCCATCCCGTCCTCTCCTGTCCACTCCTCTAGACCTCTCCCATCCCGTCCTCTCCTGTCCACTCCTCTAGACCTCTCCCATCCCGTCCTCTCCTGTCCACTCCTCTAGACCTCTCCCATCCCATTCTCTCCTGCCCACACCTCTAGACCTCTCCCATCCCATTCTCTCCTGTCCACTCCTCTAGACCTCTCCCATCCCATTCTCTCCTGTCCACTCCTCTAGACCTCTCCCATCCCATTCTCTCCTGTCCACTCCTCTAGACCTCTCCCATCCCATTCTCTCCTGTCCACTCCTCTAGACCTCTCCCATCCCATTCTCTCCTGTCCACTCCTCTAGACCTCTCCCATCCCATTCTCTCCTGTCCACTCCTCTAGACCTCTCCCATCCCGTCCTCTCCTGTCCACTCCTCTAGACCTCTCCCATCCCATTCTCTCCTGTCTACTCCTCTAGACCTCTCCCATCCCATTCTCTCCTGTCCACTCCTCTAGACCTCTCCCATCCCATTCTCTCCCGTCCACTCCTCTAGACCTCTCCCATCCCATTCTCTCCCGTCCACTCCTCTAGACCTCTCCCATCCCATTCTCTCCCGTCCACTCCTCTAGACCTCTCCCATCCCATTCTCTCCAGTCCACTCCTCTAGACCTCTCCCATCCCATTCTCTCCTGCCCACTCATCTAGACCTCTCCCATCCCATTCTCTCCCGTCCACTCCTCTAGACCTCTCCCATCCCATTCTCTCCTGTCCACTCCTCTAGACCTCTCCCATCCCATTCTCTCCCGTCCACTCCTCTAGACCTCTCCCATCCCATTCTCTCCCGTCCACTCCTCTAGACCTCTCCCATCCCATTCTCTCCCGTCCACTCCTCTAGACCTCTCCCATCCCATTCTCTCCCGTCCACTCCTCTAGACCTCTCCCATCCCATTCTCTCCCGCCCACTCCTCTAGACCTCTCCCATCCCATTCTCTCCCGTCCACTCCTCTAGACCTCTCCCATCCCATTCTCTCCCGTCCACTCCTCTAGACCTCTCCCATCCCATTCTCTCCCGTCCACTCCTCTAGACCTCTCCCATCCCATTCTCTCCTGTCCACTCCTCTAGACCTCTCCCATCCCATTCTCTCCTGTCCACTCCTCTAGACCTCTCCTGTCCACTCCTCTAGACCTCTCCCATCCCGTCCTCTCCTGTCCACTCCTCTAGACCTCTCCCATCCCGTCCTCTCCTGTCCACTCCTCTAGACCTCTCCCATCCCATTCTCTCCTGTCCACTCCTCTAGACCTCTCCCATCCCGTCCTCTCCTGTCCACTCCTCTAGACCTCTCCCATCCCGTCCTCTCCTGTCCACTCCTCTGGACCTCTCCCATCCCGTCCTCTCCTGTCCACTCCTCTAGACCTCTCCCATCCCGTCCTCTCCTGTCCACTCCTCTAGACCTCTCCCATCCCGTCCTCTCCTGTCCACTCCTCTAGACCTCTCCCATCCCGTCCTCTCCTGTCCACTCCTCTGGACCTCTCCCATCCCATTCTCTCCTGTCCACTCCTCTAGACCTCTCCCATCCCGTCCTCTCCTGTCCACTCCTCTAGACCTCTCCCATCCCGTCCTCTCCTGTCCACTCCTCTAGACCTCTCCCATCCCGTCCTCTCCTGTCCACTCCTCTAGACCTCTCCCATCCCGTCCTCTCCTGTCCACTCCTCTAGACCTCTCCCATCCCGTTCTCTCCTGCCCACACCTCTAGACCTCTCCCATCCCATTCTCTCCTGTCCACTCCTCTAGACCTCTCCCATCCCATTCTCTCCTGTCCACTCCTCTAGACCTCTCCCATCCCATTCTCTCCTGTCCACTCCTCTAGACCTCTCCCATCCCATTCTCTCCTGTCCACTCCTCTAGACCTCTCCCATCCCATTCTCTCCTGTCCACTCCTCTAGACCTCTCCCATCCCATTCTCTCCTGTCCACTCCTCTAGACCTCTCCCATCCCGTCCTCTCCTGTCCACTCCTCTAGACCTCTCCCATCCCGTCCTCTCCCGTCCACTCCTCTAGACCTCTCCCATCCCATTCTCTCCTGTCTACTCCTCTAGACCTCTCCCATCCCATTCTCTCCTGTCCACTCCTCTAGACCTCTCCCATCCCATTCTCTCCCGTCCACTCCTCTAGACCTCTCCCATCCCATTCTCTCCCGTCCACTCCTCTAGACCTCTCCCATCCCATTCTCTCCCGTCCACTCCTCTAGACCTCTCCCATCCCATTCTCTCCAGTCCACTCCTCTAGACCTCTCCCATCCCATTCTCTCCTGCCCACTCATCTAGACCTCTCCCATCCCATTCTCTCCCGTCCACTCCTCTAGACCTCTCCCATCCCATTCTCTCCCGTCCACTCCTCTAGACCTCTCCCATCCCATTCTCTCCCGTCCACTCCTCTAGACCTCTCCCATCCCATTCTCTCCCGTCCACTCCTCTAGACCTCTCCCATCCCATTCTCTCCCGCCCACTCCTCTAGACCTCTCCCATCCCATTCTCTCCCGTCCACTCCTCTAGACCTCTCCCATCCCATTCTCTCCCGTCCACTCCTCTAGACCTCTCCCATCCCATTCTCTCCCGTCCACTCCTCTAGACCTCTCCCATCCCATTCTCTCCCGTCCACTCCTCTAGACCTCTCCCATCCCATTCTCTCCCGTCCACTCCTCTAGACCTCTCCCATCCCATTCTCTCCTGTCCACTCCTCTAGACCTCTCCCATCCCATTCTCTCCTGTCCACTCCTCTAGACCTCTCCCATCCCGTCCTCTCCCGTCCTCGTGTCTGTTAGGGGGAGCAGATGGTAGCTGTTACCTACCAGAGAGAGCAGCGATGTGTGTGTGTACGTAGGCATACGTAAAGCCTTCTGTCTCACACCCTAGCCTACCCTCTGTGTCCGACAATGTGTGTGGAAGAGTGTGTGAATACCAATTGGTAAGTCATAAAGATTCTAGACTTCCAGAGGTCAATTTGTGTATTGGATATCATTCTATAGGTTAAGCCATGTATGGTATTAATGTCAGTTTAGTATCTGGCAGCTAAATCATGGAGATGCACACTAGGGGTGTGAGACAAGACCCCCCCCCCCTCCCCCCACACACACAATTCACACTACACCTCAGAATCCCTCTCTTTCTGCTTCTCTCCCTCATAATATGCAGCCAAGGGCCCCTAGAGACGGCACTCTCCGATTTCCTTTGTAGAGCAGAATAATGCGATCCTTTCAGTGAGGCTCCCTCCCCCGCTTTAGTCTGAGATTGATTGCAAACACCTTAGCCCCGCTTCGTACTCCCTCTCTCTCTGTTGGCCTAGTGCTTCGGCACCGCATTGCGTAGCGTCCTGAAAGGCCTCCGCTGAATTGATTAGTTTCGAGGTTATTTAATCCACCTGAAAGTTTTTTTCCCCCCTCTTCCTGCCCAAATTAGAAATCTGCGCGTATCCCCTACAAGCACTTTACTCATACAGCCCGACCTCCCTCTTGACAGACACATGCACATAAATACTGTATATACGCCTAGGTTCGAGAATGTGTGCGCGCGCACGTCTTTATGACAGCAGTAAAAAATGTATGTAGAGAGCGTGCAGGTCCCCCTCCCTTCGCCTCTCAACAGATGCGCCCGGGCACTGCCGCCAAGGCTTCCTTTATCTCTCTCCCCCTCACTCTCCCTTCTCTACACGCCCCTCCGCGCTCCAGAACCTCCAATGTCACAGCGAATAGATAAACTGGGGGTTAACCCACGTGGTAGCACCAATCTGATGACGGGAAGGAAATAATTACCCCACTAATGTAATTTATAGTTTTTTAATTAAGTAGCCTACACACGTTTCACCCCAAAAAAAGACAAGGAGTGGGAAAATCTCGCCAAACCTCGCTAATTGGTGTGGCAGAAGAGAAAACGTTACCGGTTTGCTTAATTGATAATGTTAGCCTACATCAAAAAACGGTTGCATTGTTTCTAATATTGATGGTTGATTTTGGATATAGCCGCTAGCCAACATTTCAAATAGGCATATTTTATCGGACCATGCTAGCACACGAATAAAGTTGGCCTATACATAGGATAGTCATTATTTTTGGAAATTAAATCAAATATGACGGGGGGAACGTGTGTTGCCTAGGGGATACTTTCATATCCTTATACTTATGACATAAAACACCGGAGGTAAATCAACAAGACCTACAAGCGTCAGAGCAAAGGTTTATTTTGATGAGCTAGAAAAGGACAACAGATTAAACAACATGCATCTGGCGCAAACACTCTTTCCTGCGGATAATCAGGCGCTGCTATGCAGGGGAAGATTGTGCCAACTTGTTGACGGTGTTTGTTAGTCTGCCTGGCTTTGTAAAACACTGATCTGGATATTACGCAAACACAAACCAGGAGATATGACTAGCAGCACCACACAGATAATTCATATTTCGCTATTTCAAGGCCAACAACAACCACGGAATAATAGGATATAATAGGATAGGTCCTATTTCCCCCCACATTCTGACAGACTTTTCTACTTAACTACAGAGAACGGTGTGTGTGAAGGGAAGGGCGTAGTGGAAATGTTAGCGTTTGGGATCCTGGGGACAAGGGTTAGCGTACGTTTGACTCTAACCAAACTATTCCTGCTGGCAACAAGTCGAATCCTCTTCCTCTTAAAACAAGACCAACAAGAATGGAAGTATAGTGCCCTAGATAGCCAGCGTGGCAAGTTAAAACCAGGATTCAATACACATACAAACCACCAAGCCGACTGCAAGAGAAAAAAACTGAGCACTGTATTTCTAGACTAGATTATCCAAATGTGAATAGTAAAGTATTTTTCAGACCAAATAAATAGGTGACAAACTGTTTTTCCATAGTCCTGGTTGGAAGAGTCCCGGAAAAGGGAGGAATCCTACAACCAAAATTTCTGAAAAAACTGGGAATTTTGGGGAAATTACCGGAATTTCATAAACCTAAAAATGGAAATGATTTAGATGAATAAAATACGATAAAGGTTCACTTTTATTGCGATTTATTTAAATGAACTTTTTTGTAAAATATAAATACAAATAATAGTGTATTTAATTAAAAAGTTTAAACACTTACATTGCCAAAACAAACAAATCAATCAAACACCCCAGTCAGAAAAACAGTTAGTGAAATGGTCATCTTATTTACAAGTTCAAGCATGAATCTCACTCTCCAATTAACATGTTGTATCTTACATTTATATTTTACATAAAACCCACATCAAATATCTTCATTCCTCATTATCATAAATAAGAGACAAATAAAGCTAGGTTTTTAGACACAATGTCGAAAATAAAAATCCCCAAATCTTTGGGATGAGCCATGAGTGCTAAAATGTTTGTCACAGTTCACCTCTATATATATCTATCAAGCACCTGACAAAGTCCGATGGGTCGGTAAAGCTTAAATCAAGTGCACTGCCATGATCCAAAGTCAAACAATAACCTTTACCTCAGAGGTCCACATTCGACTCACATTGCTCCTGACCTGTTCACTAGCCTAGTCAACCCAAACAGTGTCAAAACCGACAACCTGACCACAACATGACAACCAAAGCAGCAGATATACAGTATGGATATACATATATATATATATATATATATAGAACAAATAAAATTGGCTGTTAATGTATACATATATAATATATTTATTGAAAAAATGCAGTTTGTGTGGCGCTGGGGTCTGTTTCCTCTTTGAAGGGATATTGTCCAGTATTCAACGTCCAGTCCTCACAGGGCATGGGAACGGTACACTAGATACACATGGAGCATGTGTGTGTGTTGGCTACGTCCCAATACTCTCTCCTTCCTCCCAAAGTGTTCACTTCCCTTCACCGATTTGAAAGGAAAGGACTGGTATAAGAAATATGGTGGAAAACTACCACTAGCCAAATAACTGCACCAGATTTGTGGGAACTAGTGAAGGAGTGTCCACTTCAGGAGAAAGTAGATCTTATTGAGTCACCCTCTGTGTGTGTATCTCAGGGTCACGAGCGGGCTTTAGCTTTGACCCGGGCCCCTTTGGGCTCCCATCGGCTGTCCAAACACTCTAGCGAGGAGCCGAGCAGCGCAGCCAGCTCCGAGCTGGTCTCAACCAGGTCCAGCAGCTCCTTGCTGTCGGGGAGGAAGGTGGCGAGCTCGTCGGGGCACGAGAAGAGCTGCGACAGTGACGCCTGCTTGTAGAACTCTGCCTCGGCGATGGTTGCTACCTCCAGATGGGCGAAAGCTGCCCTGAACGCCCTGGAGGACATTCTGAGTCTCTTCAGGACGTCTGATAGGAGCAGCCAGTTTCTGGGACTGAGGGGGGGAAGAGAGAGAAGGGGGGGAAGAGAGAAGGAGAGGGAGAGAGAGGAGGAGAGAGAGGGAACGGGTTAGCACGGCTCTACACTTGTGATGTGACACCAGTGGCTCCAGCTTTTCAACACTTGCTGTAATTATGGGCTGTAGCACCGTGGTTGTTTTTTTTTAACATCTGTCACACACATATAAACACAAAGGCTTTTCTGGGGGCACTCTGTGAATTCAGTTGGTGTGTGAATAATCCTTATGTGAGAATGGATGTGTGTAACCCCCCCCCCCCCCCAAATACACACACACACGGTAGGGTAGGTGACGAACAACAGGCGCTGTTCAATCGATAGCACTTGAAATGGTTAGCTGTGTAGCGCTGCGGCCGGGGAGCAGCTGAATGGGGAGAGGAGTGTAAATGCAAGCGCTGCCGAGCCTCCGTGTGTGTGTGTGTGTGTGTGTGTGTGAGTGAGAGAGAGAGCGCAGGCCGGCCTCACAGCCCAGGAGATCCATTAATACTGCATCAGCCAGAAGAGCAGAGCGAGCCGAGAGAGACAAGAGGAGAGAGAGAGCGAGAGCAGAGCGAGAGAGAAAGAAAGAGTGGGGGAGGGGAGCTCCACTGAGAGATGGAGAGAGAGAGAGAGAGCGGAGCGGTGCTCAGACTGAAGATTACACAGAACAGTGCGCTGCAGCCAAGACGGAGAGAACGAGAGGGTGGGGAGGAAGAGAGGATGAGTGACGAGGCCGGGAGGAAAACGGTGTGGGAGGCAATTAGCGCTGTCTGCAATCACACACGTCTCTAGCTAACGTCTCCGGCTAACGGCAGCCTGCCGTGCCGCGTAGCGTCAATCTCCATCTTCTCCTCTATCTCTCTACCATCCTTCTACCAAACCCCCTCTCTCTCTCTACCATCCTTCTACCAAACCCCCTCTCTCTCTCTACCATCCTTCTATCAAACCCCCTCTCTCTCTCTACCATCCTTCTATCAAACCTCCTCTCTCTCTACCATCCTTCTACCAAACCTCCTCTCTCTCTCTACCATCCTTCTACCAAACCTCCTCTCTCTCTCTACCATCCTTCTACCAAACCTCCTCTCTCTCTCTCTACCATCCTTCTACCAAACCTCCTCTCTCTCTCTACCATCCTTCTATCAAACCTCCTCTCTCTCTCTACCATCCTTCTACCAAACCTCTCTCTCTCTACTATCCTTCTATCAAACCTCCTCTCTCTCTCTACCATCCTTCTACCAAACCTCCTCTCTCTCTCTCTACCATCCTTCTACCAAACCTCCTCTCTCTCTCTACCATCCTTCTACCAAACCTCCTCTCTCTCTCTACCATCCTTCTATCAAACCTCCTCTCTCTCTCTACCATCCTTCTACCAAACCTCCTCTCTCTCTCTACCATCCTTCTATCAAACCTCCTCTCTCTCTCTACCATCCTTCTACCAAACCTCTCTCTCTCTACTATCCTTCTATCAAACCTCCTCTCTCTCTCTACCATCCTTCTACCAAACCTCCTCTCTCTCTCTCTACCATCCTTCTACCAAACATCTCTCTCTCTACCATCCTTCTACCAAACCTCCTCTCTCTCTCTACCATCCTTCTATCAAACCTCCTCTCTCTCTCTACCATCCTTCTATCAAACCTCCTCTCTCTCTCTACCATCCTTCTACCAAACCTCCTCTCTCTCTCTACCATCCTTCTACCAAACCTCCTCTCTCTCTCTACCATCCTTCTATCAAACCTCCTCTCTCTCTCTACCATCCTTCTACCAAACCTCCTCTCTCTCTCTACCATCCTTCTACCAAACCTCCTCTCTCTCTCTACCATCCTTCTACCAAACCTCCTCTATCTCTCTACCATCCTTCTATCAAACCCCCTCTCTCTCTCTCTACCATCCTTCTACCAAACCTCCTCTCTCTCTCTACCATCCTTCTACCAAACATCTCTCTCTCTACCATCCTTCTACCAAACCTCCTCTATCTCTCTACCATCCTTCTACCAAACCTCCTCTCTCTCTCTACCATCCTTCTATCAAACCTCCTCTCTCTCTACCATCCTTCTATCAAACCTCCTCTCTCTCTACCATCCTTCTACCAAACATCTCTCTCTCTACCATCCTTCTACCAAACCTCCTCTATCTCTCTACCATCCTTCTATCAAACCTCCTCTCTCTCTACCATCCTTCTATCAAACCTCCTCTCTCTCTCTACCATCCTTCTACCAAACATCCTCTCTCTCTCTACCATCCTTCTACCAAACATCTCTCTCTCTACCATCCTTCTACCAAACCTCCTCTCTCTCTCTACCATCCTTCTACCAAACCTCCTCTCTCTCTCTCTACCATCCTTCTACCAAACCTTCTCTATCTCTCTACCATCCTTCTACCAAACCTCCTCTCTCTCTCTCTACCATCCTTCTACCAAACCTTCTCTATCTCTCTACCATCCTTCTACCAAACCTCCTCTCTCTCTCTCTACCATCCTTCTACCAAACCTCCTCTCTCTCTCTCTACCATCCTTCTACCAAACCTCCTCTCTCTCTCTACCATCCTTCTACCAAACCTCTCTCTCTCTACCATCCTTCTACCAAACCCCCTCTCTCTCTCTACCATCCTTCTACCAAACCTCCTCCTCTCTCTCTACCATCCTTCTACCAAACCTCTCTCTCTCTACCATCCTTCTACCAAACCTTCTCTATCTCTCTACCATCCTTCTACCAAACCTCCTCTCTCTCTCTCTACCATCCTTCTACCAAACCTCCTCTCTCTCTCTACCATCCTTCTACCAAACCTCCCCTCTCTCTCTACCATCCTTCTATCAAACCTCCTCTCTCTCTACCATCCTTCTATCAAACCTCCTCTCTCTCTCTACCATCCTTCTACCAAACCTCCTCTCTCTCTCTACCATCCTTCTATCAAACCTCCTCTCTCTCTACCATCCTTCTATCAAACCTCCTCTATCTCTCTACCATCCTTCTACCAAACCTCTCTCTCTCTACCATCCTTCTACCAAACCTTCTCTATCTCTCTACCATCCTTCTACCAAACCTCCTCTCTCTCTCTACCATCCTTCTACCAAACCTCCTCTCTCTCTCTACCATCCTTCTATCAAACCTCCTCTCTCTCTACCATCCTTCTACCAAACCTCCTCTCTCTCTCTACCATCCTTCTATCAAACCTCCTCTCTCTCTCTACCATCCTTCTACCAAACCTCCTCTCTCTCTCTACCATCCTTCTATCAAACCTCCTCTCTCTCTCTCTACCATCCTTCTACCAAACCCCCTCTCTCTCTCTACCATCCTTCTACCAAACCTTCTCTATCTCTCTACCATCCTTCTACCAAACCTCCTCTCTCTCTCTACCATCCTTCTATCAAACCTCCTCTCTCTCTCTACTATCCTTCTATCAAACCTCCTCTCTCTCTCTACCATCCTTCTATCAAACCCCCTCTCTCTCTCTACCATCCTTCTACCAAACCTCCTCTATCTCTCTACCATCCTTCTATCAAACCTCCTCTCTCTCTCTACCATCCTTCTACCAAACCTCCTCTCTCTCTCTCTACCATCCTTCTACCAAACCTCCTCTCTCTCTCTACCATCCTTCTACCAAACCTCCTCTCTCTCTCTACCATCCTTCTACCAAACCTCCTCTCTCTCTCTACCATCCTTCTACCAAACCTCCTCTCTCTCTCTACCATCCTTCTACCAAACCTCCTCTCTCTCTCTACCATCCTTCTACCAAACCTCCTCTCTCTCTCTACCATCCTTCTACCAAACCTCCTCTCTCTCTCTACCATCCTTCTACCAAACCTCCTCTCTCTCTCTACCATCCTTCTACCAAACCTCCTCTCTCTCTCTACCATCCTTCTACCAAACCTCCTCTCTCTCTCTACCATCCTTCTACCAAACCTCCTCTCTCTCTCTACCATCCTTCTACCAAACCTCCTCTCTCTCTCTACCATCCTTCTACCAAACCTCCTCTCTCTCTCTACTATCCTTCTACCAAACCTCCTCTCTCTCTCTACCATCCTTCTACCAAACCTCCTCTCTCTCTCTACCATCCTATCAATCCTCCCATCGTTCTCTCTAAAATCCTCTATCCATCCTCCTCTCTCTGTCTCTCTTTACCCACCCTCTCTGTTCCTCTCCATCTCTCTAACCCCCTAATTTTTGTCCTCCCTCATATCAGAGCAACCCACAGTATTAAAGAGCTCTGCTTCTACTAGTCTCCCTTCTTCCCTCCACATAAATCATTTCCTCCTGTGGCGAGCCCCCTGGCTAATGACACCCCCGTCCTCCTCCCTCCGCCAGGTCGGTGTGACTAATGACCCTCCTCCTCCCTCCGCCAGGTCGGTGTGACTAATGACTTTATCGATACCCTGATCATAATGATCCCTCCTCTCGTCTGCTTAATAACACACTGGACCGGGGGAGAGGAGGGACGGATGGAGGGAACCCAACATACAGTGACGTGTAGGGCTACTGGTGAGAACAACAATACTGTTATAATGGAGCTGGGCTGGGTAACCGTGACAATACTGTAATATAATGGGCGGTCACAGGTGGACAGACTAAAGCTCATTATTTTGCTTACTGCAGGACAGAAACCTATTCAAAACTATAGTCAGAACCAGAAGGACAAGTGTTATTTGTGGGGCTCATAATGACACACTTACCCCTGTGAGAGGGAGAGTTGAATGTTGTAGCAGGGCAGGAGGGGTCGGTCAGAGAACTCAAACTCAAAGCCCTGCCTCGTGTCCTCCTCCTCCTCCTCTCCTGGGCCTGGAGGGTTGGCCAGGATGTCATAGGCTGCTGGGTCCTCACCTGACTCTGCAACACACACACACACACACACACACACACACACACACACACACACACACACACACACACACACACACACACACACACACACACACACACACACACACACACACACAAACACACTGTTACAACACTATTCTGTAGAGACGACCAAACACACCGTTACAACACTATTCTGTAGAGACGACCAAACACACCGTTACAACACTATTCTGTAGAGACCAAACACACCGTTACAACACTATTCTGGAGAGACGACCAAACACACCGTTACAACACTATTCTGTAGAGACGACCAAACACACCGTTACAACACTATTCTGTAGAGACCAAACACACCGTTACAACACTATTCTGTAGAGACGACCAAACACACCGTTACAACACTATTCTGTAGAGACCAAACACACCGTTACAACACTATTCTGGAGAGACGACCAAACACACTGTTACAACACTATTCTGGAGAGACGACCAAACACACCGTTACAACACTATTCTGTAGAGACCAAACACACTGTTACAACACTATTCTGTAGAGACGACCAAACACACCGTTACAACACTATTCTGTAGAGATGACCAAACACACCGTTACAACACTATTCTGGAGAGACCAAACACACCGTTACAACACTATTCTGTAGAGATGACCAAACACACCGTTACAACACTATTCTGTAGAGATGACCAAACACACCGTTACAACACTATTCTGTAGAGACGACCAAACACACCGTTACAACACTATTCTGGAGAGACCAAACACACCGTTACAACACTATTCTGGAGAGACCAAACACACCGTTACAACACTATTCTGTAGAGACCAAACACACCGTTACAACACTATTCTGGAGAGACCAAACACACCGTTACAACACTATTCTGGAGAGACGACCAAACACACCGTTACAACACTATTCTGTAGAGACTACCAAACACACCGTTACAACACTATTCTGGAGAGACGACCAAACACACCGTTACAACACTATTCTGTAGAGACCAAACACACCGTTACAACACTATTCTGGAGAGACGACCAAACACACTGTTACAACACTATTCTGTAGAGACCAAACACACCGTTACAACACTATTCTGGAGAGACGACCAAACACACCGTTACAACACTATTCTGGAGAGACGACCAAACACACCGTTACAACACTATTCTGGAGAGACGACCAAACACACCGTTACAACACTATTCTGGAGAGACGACCAAACACACTGTTACAACACTATTCTGTAGAGACGACCAAACACACCGTTACAACACTATTCTGTAGAGACCAAACACACTGTTACAACACTATTCTGGAGAGACGACCAAACACACCGTTACAACACTATTCAGGAGAGACGACCAAACACACCGTTACAACACTATTCTGTAGAGACCAAACACACTGTTACAACACTATTCTGGAGAGACGACCAAACACACCGTTACAACACTATTCTGTAGAGACGACCAAACACACCGTTACAACACTATTCTGTAGAGACCAAACACACCGTTACAACACTATTCTGTAGAGACCAAACACACCGTTACAACACTATTCTGTAGAGACGACCAAACACACCGTTACAACACTATTCTGTAGAGACCAAACACACCGTTACAACACTATTCTGGAGAGACGACCAAACACACCGTTATAACACTATTCTGTAGAGATGACCAAACACACCGTTACAACACTATTCTGGAGAGACCAAACACACCGTTACAACACTATTCTGGAGAGAAGACCAAACACACCGTTACAACACTATTCTGTAGAGATGACCAAACACACCGTTACAACACTATTCTGGAGAGATGACCAAACACACCGTTACAACACTATTCTGGAGAGATGACCAAACACACCGTTACAACACTATTCTGGAGAGACGACCAAACACACCGTTACAACACTATTCTGGAGAGACGACCAAACACACCGTTACAACACTATTCTGGAGAGACGACCAAACACACCGTTACAACACTATTCTGGAGAGACGACCAAACACACCGTTACAACACTATTCTGTAGAGACCAAACACACTGTTACAACACTATTCTGGAGAGACCAAACACACCGTTACAACACTATTCTGGAGAGACGACCAAACACACCGTTACAACACTATTCTGGAGAGATGACCAAACACACCGTTACAACACTATTCTGGAGAGATGACCAAACACACCGTTACAACACTATTCTGGAGAGACCAAACACACTGTTACAACACTATTCTGGAGAGACCAAACACACCGTTACAACTCTATTCTGGAGAGACGACCAAACACACCGTTACAACACTATTCTGGAGAGATGACCAAACACACTGTTACAACACTATTCTGGAGAGACGACCAAACACACCGTTACAACACTATTCTGGAGAGACGACCAAACACACCGTTACAACACTATTCTGGAGAGATGACCAAACACACCGTTACAACACTATTCTGGAGAGACGACCAAACACACCGTTACAACACTATTCTGTAGAGACGACCAAACACACCGTTACAACTCTATTCTGGAGAGACGACCAAACACACCGTTACAACACTATTCTGTAGAGACGACCAAACACACCGTTACAACACTATTCTGGAGAGACGACCAAACACACTGTTACAACACTATTCTGGAGAGACGACCAAACACACCGTTACAACACTATTCTGGAGAGACGACCAAACACACCGTTACAACACTATTCTGGAGAGACGACCAAACACACCGTTACAACACTATTCTGGAGAGACGACCAAACACACTGTTACAACACTATTCTGTAGAGACGACCAAACACACCGTTACAACACTATTCTGGAGAGATGACCAAACACACCGTTATAACACTATTCTGGAGAGACCAAACACACCGTTACAACACTATTCTGGAGAGACGACCAAACACACCGTTACAACACTATTCTGGAGAGACGACCAAACACACCGTTACAACACTATTCTGGAGAGATGACCAAACACACCGTTACAACACTATTCTGGAGAGATGACCAAACACACCGTTACAACACTATTCTGGAGAGATGACCAAACACACCGTTACAACACTATTCTGGAGAGACGACCAAAAACACACTGTTACAACACTATTCTGTAGAGACGACCAAACACACCGTTACAACACTATTCTGGAGAGACGACCAAACACACCGTTACAACACTATTCTGGAGAGACCAAACACACCGTTACAACACTATTCTGGAGAGACGACCAAACACACTGTTACAACACTATTCTGGAGAGACGACCAAACACACCGTTACAACACTATTCAGGAGAGACGACCAAACACACTGTTACAACACTATTCTGGAGAGACGACCAAACACACCGTTACAACACTATTCTGGAGAGACGACCAAACACACCGTTACAACACTATTCTGGAGAGACGACCAAACACACCGTTACAACACTATTCTGGAGAGACCAAACACACCGTTACAACACTATTCTGTAGAGACCAAACACACTGTTACAACACTATTCTGGAGAGACGACCAAACACACCGTTACAACACTATTCTGTAGAGACCAAACACACCGTTATAACACTATTCTGGAGAGACGACCAAACACACCGTTACAACACTATTCTGGAGAGACCAAACACACCGTTACAACACTATTCTGGAGAGACGACCAAACACACCGTTACAACACTATTCTGGAGAGACGACCAAACACACTGTTACAACACTATTCTGGAGAGACGACCAAACACACTGTTACAACACTATTCTGTAGAGATGACCAAACACACCGTTACAACACTATTCTGGAGAGATGACCAAACACACCGTTACAACACTATTCTGGAGAGATGACCAAACACACCGTTACAACACTATTCTGGAGAGATGACCAAACACACCGTTACAACACTATTCTGGAGAGACCAAACACACCGTTACAACACTATTCTGGAGAGATGACCAAACACACTGTTACAACACTATTCTGGAGAGATGACCAAACACACCGTTACAACACTATTCTGGAGAGATGACCAAACACACCGTTACAACACTATTCTGGAGAGATGACCAAACACACCGTTACAACACTATTCTGTAGAGACGACCAAACACACTGTTACAACACTATTCTGTAGAGACCAAACACACTGTTACAACACTATTCTGGAGAGACGACCAAACACACCGTTACAACACTATTCTGGAGAGACGACCAAACACACCGTTACAACACTATTCTGGAGAGACGACCAAACACACCGTTACAACACTATTCTGGAGAGACGACCAAACACACCGTTACAACACTATTCTGGAGAGACGACCAAACACACCGTTACAACACTATTCTGGAGAGACGACCAAACACACTGTTACAACACTATTCTGTAGAGACCAAACACACTGTTACAACACTATTCTGGAGAGACGACCAAACACACCGTTACAACACTATTCTGGAGAGACGACCAAACACACTGTTACAACACTATTCTGGAGAGACGACCAAACACACCGTTACAACACTATTCTGGAGAGACGACCAAACACACCGTTACAACACTATTCTGGAGAGACGACCAAACACACCGTTACAACACTATTCTGGAGAGACCAAACACACCGTTACAACACTATTCTGGAGAGACGACCAAACACACCGTTACAACACTATTCTGGAGAGACGACCAAACACACCGTTACAACACTATTCTGTAGAGACGACCAAACACACCGTTACAACACTATTCTGGAGAGACGACCAAACACACTGTTACAACACTATTCTGGAGAGACCAAACACACCGTTACAACACTATTCTGGAGAGACGACCAAACACACCGTTACAACACTATTCTGGAGAGACGACCAAACACACCGTTACAACACTATTCTGTAGAGACCAAACACACCGTTACAACACTATTCTGTAGAGACCAAACACACCGTTACAACACTATTCTGTAGAGACGACCAAACACACTGTTACAACACTATTCTGTAGAGACGACCAAACACACCGTTACAACACTATTCTGGAGAGACGACCAAACACACCGTTACAACACTATTCTGGAGAGACCAAACACACCGTTACAACACTATTCTGGAGAGACGACCAAACACACCGTTACAACACTATTCTGCATCAGTGGAGATGGCAGGTGAGTACTACACACGTCAGGTTACAGAACTCAAACAGGTGGGCACATACAACCATTCCAAATGAAACACACATGACTGTCTACAGCTGCACCCCCCCCCCCCCACAACACACACAGCCAGGGTTGAGCTGGAGATAAATGCCTGTGGCAGATAAGGTCAGCCTCGTCAAACAGGCACAGTCATTGTACTGCTGGCTGCACCCCACACATCTCCCTCCCTCCAATGATAGCATGAAGCAGCCAGGTGTTGCCCTGGGGCGCCTAGCTCCACTCAGCCCACGAACCCACCGCAGGGCGTGTGTGTGTGTCAGTGTGTTGAATAATGCAGGTGTGGAGAGATCCTAGCAGCCGTCCACCCCCACTTCATCCACGTCTGCCTTCACAGGACTAGGGGTGGTAATAGCATGTCATTTCTAGTTGTTTTCTTGCGGGACGAGGGGATGAAATATTAGCGCTGTCCATTAGGCAACATTTGAAACGACCTTGAAGAATTTCCACAAAGTTGTCAACGGTGACACTCAAGTCACAGTGAAAGATGATTTATGACCTTCAACTTCCGTTTGTAATATGATGCAGGAATGTAATACGGTTCTCTGTCCTCTCCAGCTGGAAGTTCAACCTCTCCCTGCTGTTCTGTTCTAACACGGGGGTCGGCTGTGGTCTGAGGGACAATTCACAATTTGGAGAAAGGGAGAGGATGAGGGGAGGAAAGGAGGGAGCGAGCAGAGGAGGAGGGAGAGGGGGATTAATTGGTAGTTTGTCGTGGGTCTCTAATATACCCTCATGCCTCACATTCCTGTGATTCCAGGACTGGAGAGAGGATGAGAGAGTGGAGAGAGGAGGATAGAGGGAGTGGAGAGAGGAGGATAGAGGGAGTGGAGAGAGGAGGATAGAGGGAGTGGAGAGAGGAGGATAGAGGGAGTGGAGAGGATAGAGGGAGTGGAGATGATAAAGGGAGTGGAGAGAGGAGGATAGAGGGAGTGGAGAGAGGAGGATAGAGGGAGTGGAGAGATTTGGATAGAGAGACTGGAGAGAACTGTATAGAGGGAGTGGAGAGGATAGAGGGAGTGGAGAGGATAGAGGGAGTGGAGAGGATAGAGAGGGGAGAGGATAGAGGGGGTGGAGAGGGGAGGATAAAGGGAGTGGAGAGAGGAGGTTAGAGGTGGATAGAGGGAGTGGTGAGAATGGAGCGAGTGGAGAGGATAGAGGGAGTGGAGAGGATAAAGGGAGTGGAGAGGGGAGGATAGAGGGAGTGGAGAGGGGAGGATAGAGGGAGTGGAGAGGGGAGGATAGAGGGAGTGGAGAGGGGGGATAGAGGGAGTGGAGAGGGGAGGATAGAGGGAGTGGAGAGGGGAGGATAGAGGGAGTGGAGAGGGGAGGATAGAGGGAGTGGAGAGGGGAGGATAGAAGGAGTGGAGAGGGGAGGATAGAGGGAGTGGAGAGGGGAGGATAGAGGGAGTGGAGAGGGGAGGATAAAAGGAATGGAGAGGATAGAGGGAGTGGAGAGGAGGATGAGAGAGTGGTGAGAGGAGGAGAAATTTGGATAGAGGGAGTGGAGAGGATAAAGGGAGTGGAGAGGATAGAGGGAGAGGATGATAGAGGGAGAGGAGGAGAGATGGAGTGGAGAGAGGAGGATAGAGGGAGTAGAGAGGGGAGGATAGAGGGAGTGGAGAGAGGAGGATAGAGGGAGTGGAGAGAGGAGGATAGAGGGAGTGGAGAGAGGAGGATAGCGGGAGTGGAGAGAGGAGGAGAGAGATTTGGATAGAGAGAATGGAGAGACGTGGATAGAGGGAGTGGAGAGGATAGAGGGAGTGGAGAGGATAGAGGGAGTGGAGAGAGGAGGATAGAGGGAGTGGAGAGAGGAGGATAGAGGGAGTGGAGCGAGGAGGATAGTGGGAGTGGAGAGAGGAGAATGAGAGAGTGGTGAGAGGAGGAGAGAGGACGATAGAGGGAGTGGAGAGATTTGGATAGAGGGAGTGGAGAGTATAGAGGGAGAGGAGGAGAGAGAGAGGGAGTGGAGAGAGGAGGATAGAGGGAGTGGAGAGGGGAGGATAGAGGTAGTGGAGAGGGGAGGATAGAGGTAGTGGAGAGAGGAGGATAGTGGGAGTGGAGAGAGGAGGAGAGAGATTCGGATAGAGAGACTGGAGAGACGTGGATAGAGGGAGTGGAGAGGATAGAGGGAGTGGAGAGGATAGATGGAGTGGAGAGGGGAGGATATAGGGAGTGGAGAGAGGTGGATAAAGGGAGCGGAGAGGGGAGGATAGAGGGAGTGGAGAGAGGAGGATAAAGGGAGTGGAGAGAGGAGGTTAGAGGTGGATAGAGGGAGTGGAGAGAATGGAGGGAGTGGAGAGGATAGAGGGAGTGGAGAGGGGAGGATAGAGGGAGTGGAGAGGGGAGGATAGAGGGAGGGGAGAGGGGAGGATAGAGGGAGTGGAGAGGGGAGGATAGAGGGAGTGGAGAGGGGAGGATAGAGGGAGTGGAGAGGGGAGGATAGAGGGAGTGGAGAGGGGAGGATAGAAGGAGTGGAGAGGGGAGGATAGAGGGAGTGGAGAGGGGAGGATAGAGGGAGTGGAGAGGGGAGGATAAAAGGAATGGAGAGGATAGAGGGAGTGGAGAGGAGGATGAGAGAGTGGTGAGAGGAGGAGAAATTTGGATAGAGGGAGTGGAGAGGATAAAGGGAGTGGAGAGGATAGAGGGAGAGGATGATAGAGGGAGAGGAGGAGAGATGGAGTGGAGAGAGGAGGATAGAGGGAGTAGAGAGGGGAGGATAGAGGGAGTGGAGAGAGGAGGATAGAGGGAGTGGAGAGAGGAGGATAGCGGGAGTGGAGAGAGGAGGAGAGAGATTTGGATAGAGAGAATGGAGAGACGTGGATAGAGGGAGTGGAGAGGATAGAGGGAGTGGAGAGGATAGAGGGAGTGGAGAGAGGAGGATAGAGGGAGTGGAGAGAGGAGGATAGAGGGAGTGGAGCGAGGAGGATAGTGGGAGTGGAGAGAGGAGAATGAGAGAGTGGTGAGAGGAGGAGAGAGGACGATAGAGGGAGTGGAGAGATTTGGATAGAGGGAGTGGAGAGTATAGAGGGAGAGGAGGAGAGAGAGAGGGAGTGGAGAGAGGAGGATAGAGGGAGTGGAGAGGGGAGGATAGAGGTAGTGGAGAGGGGAGGATAGTGGGAGTGGAGAGGGGAGGATAGAGGTAGTGGAGAGGGGAGGATAGTGGGAGTGGAGAGGGGAGGATAGAGGGAGTGGAGAGGGGGGATAGAGGGAGTGGAGAGGGGAGGATAGAGGGAGTGGAGAGGGGAGGATAGAGGGAGTGGAGAGGGGAGGATAGATGGAGTGGAGAGGGGAGGATATAGGGAGTGGAGAGAGGTGGATAAAGGGAGCGGAGAGGGGAGGATAGAGGGAGTGGAGAGAGGAGGATAAAGGGAGTGGAGAGAGGAGGTTAGAGGTGGATAGAGGGAGTGGAGAGAATGGAGGGAGTGGAGAGGATAGAGGGAGTGGAGAGGGGAGGATAGAGGGAGTGGAGAGGGGAGGATAGAGGGAGGGGAGAGGGGAGGATAGAGGGAGTGGAGAGGGGAGGATAGAGGGAGTGGAGAAAGGTGGGTAGAGGGGGTGGAGAGGGGAGGATAGAGGGAGTGGAGAGGATAGGGGGAGTGGAGCTGACAAAGGCATCTACTGGAGTGGGGCCCATTCTGTAGTAGCCCCCCCCTCTCTCTCCCTTTGGAGCTCAAACCTCCATAGCATCACTAGTTAAAACCGGAGACCATTCTGCGTGGCATTGAGATCCACGTATCTCAGTTGGTTGGAGCGCGGTGGGTGTCGGCAATGCAAAGGTTGCAAGTTGGATTTCCACATGGGCCATCAATATTGATTTTCTCCCAAGTAATACATGGGAGAAACATGTGGTTTGGAGGCAGGAGGTGAGGTAGGCAGGAGAGTAGGGAGGCAGGAGGTGAGGTAGGCAGGAGAGTAGGGAGGCAGGAGGTGAGGTAGGCAGGAGAGTAGGGAGGCAGGAGGTGAGGTAGGCAGGAGAGTAGGGAGGCAGGAGGTGAGGTAGGCAGGAGAGTAGGGAGGCAGGAGGGGAGGTAGGCAGGAGAGTAGGGAGGCAGGAGGTGAGGTAGGCAGGAGAGTAGGGAGGCAGGAGGGGAGGTAGGCAGGAGAGTAGGGAGGCAGGAGGGGAGGTAGGCAGGAGAGTAGGGAGGCAGGAGTGGAGGTAGGCACAAAAGCGTAGCTCGCTCCGTAGCTGGGAGGGAAAATCTATCGGATACAAGAGAAGCCACTGTTCTCTTTTTCTGATGTTGTCCTCCTGGATCAATGCAGGTCTACTGCGAGAAGACTCCCACAGAGATTTACCTGAGGGTTTTTCTCTGTCTTCTTCCTGCTGCTCCTTTCTCTCGCTCTCTTCTCCTGTGTGTGTGTGTGTGTGTGTGTGTGTGTGTGTGCGTGCGTGCGTGCGTGCGTGCGTACTTACCACACACGGCGCTGCCGTAAAACTCCCAGTAGATGCCTTCGTCAGTGTCTTCACGCCCCTTCAGGTCGGAAAAATACTCTAGAGAGATGGAGACACGTTACAGCTATTAACAGAGACAGAGCAGAGAGAGAGATGGAGACACGTTACAGCTATTAACAGAGACAGAGCAGAGAGAGATGGAGACACGTTACAGCTATTAACAGGGACAGAGCAGAGAGAGATGGAGACACGTTACAGCGATTAACAGAGACAGAGCAGAGAGAGATGGAGACACGTTACAGCTATTAACAGAGACAGAGCAGAGAGAGATGGAGACACGTTACAGCTATTAACAGAGACAGAGCAGAGAGAGATGGAGACACGTTACAGCTATTAACAGGGACAGAGCAGAGAGAGATGGAGACACGTTACAGCTATTAACAGGGACAGAGCAGAGAGAGATGGAGACACGTTACAGCTATTAACAGAGACAGAGCAGAGAGAGAGATGGAGACACGTTACAGCTATTAACAGAGACAGAGCAGAGAGAGATGGAGACACGTTACAGCTATTAACAGGGACAGAGCAGAGAGAGATGGAGACACGTTACAGCTATTAACAGGGACAGAGCAGAGAGAGAGATGGAGACACGTTACAGCTATTAACAGGGACAGAGCAGAGAGAGAGATAGAGACACGTTACAGCTATTAACAGGGACAGAGCAGAGAGAGAGATGGAGACACGTTACAGCTATTAACAGGGACAGAGCAGAGAGAGAGATGGAGACACGTTACAGCTATTAACAGGGACAGAGCAGAGAGAGAGATAGAGACACGTTACAGCTATTAACAGAGACAGAGTAGAGAGAGAGATAGAGACACGTTACAGCTATTAACAGGGACAGAGCAGAGAGAGAGATGGAGACACGTTACAGCTATTAACAGGGACAGAGCAGAGAGAGATAGAGACACATTACAGCTATTAACAGGGAGAGAGCAGAGAGAGAGATGGAGACACGTTACAGCTATTAACAGAGACAGAGCAGAGAGAGAGATGGAGACACGTTACAGCTATTAACAGAGACAGAGCAGAGAGAGAGATGGAGACACGTTACAGCTATTAACAGAGACAGAGCAGAGAGAGGTAGAGACACGTTACAGCTATTAACAGGGACAGAGCAGAGAGAGAGATGGAGACACGTTACAGCTATTAACAGAGACAGAGCAGAGAGAGATAGAGACACGTTACAGCTATTAACAGGGACAGAGCAGAGAGAGATGGAGACACGTTACAGCTATTAACAGGGACAGAGCAGAGAGAGATGGAGACACGTTACAGCTATTAACAGGGACAGAGCAGAGAGAGAGATGGAGACACGTTACAGCTATTAACAGGGACAGAGCAGAGAGAGAGATGGAGACACGTTACAGCTATTAACAGGGACAGAGCAGAGAGAGAGATGGAGACACGTTACAGCTATTAACAGGGACAGAGCAGAGAGAGAGATGGAGACACGTTACAGCTATTAACAGGGACAGAGCAGAGAGAGATGGAGACACGTTACAGCTATTAACAGGGACAGAGCAGAGAGAGAGATGGAGACACGTTACAGCTATTAACAGGGACAGAGCAGAGAGAGATGGAGACACGTTACAGCTATTAACAGAGACAGAGCAGAGAGAGATGGAGACACGTTACAGCTATTAACAGAGACAGAGCAGAGAGAGAGATAGAGACACGTTACAGCTATTAACAGAGACAGAGCAGAGAGAGAGATGGAGACACGTTACAGCTATTAACAGAGACAGAGCAGAGAGAGATGGAGACACGTTACAGCTATTAACAGGGACAGAGCAGAGAGAGAGATGGAGACACGTTACAGCTATTAACAGAGACAGAGCAGAGAGAGATGGAGACACGTTACAGCTATTAACAGAGACAGAGCAGAGAGAGATGGAGACACGTTACAGCTATTAACAGGGACAGAGCAGAGAGAGATGGAGACACGTTACAGCTATTAACAGGGACAGAGCAGAGAGAGATGGAGACACGTTACAGCTATTAACAGAGACAGAGCAGAGAGAGATGGAGACATGTTACAGCTATTAACAGAGACAGAGCAGAGAGAGATGGAGACATGTTACAGCTATTAACAGAGACAGAGCAGAGAGAGATGGAGACACGTTACAGCTATTAACAGAGACAGAGCAGAGAGAGATGGAGACATGTTACAGCTATTAACAGAGACAGAGCAGAGAGAGATGGAGACACGTTACAGCTATTAACAGAGACAGAGCAGAGAGAGATGGAGACACGTTACAGCTATTAACAGGGACAGAGCAGAGAGAGAGATGGAGACACGTTACAGCTATTAACAGAGACAGAGCAGAGAGAGATGGAGACACGTTACAGCTATTAACAGAGACAGAGCAGAGAGAGATGGAGACATGTTACAGCTATTAACAGAGACAGAGCAGAGAGAGATGGAGACACGTTACAGCTATTAACAGAGACAGAGCAGAGAGAGAGATGGAGACACGTTACAGCTATTAAGAGAGACAGAGCAGAGAGAGAGATGGAGACACGTTACAGCTATTAACAGAGACAGAGCAGAGAGAGAGATGGAGACACGTTACAGCTATTAACAGAGACAGAGCAGAGAGAGAGATGGAGACACGTTACAGCTATTAACAGGGACAGAGCAGAGAGAGATGGAGACACGTTACAGCTATTAACAGAGACAGAGCAGAGAGAGATGGAGACACGTTACAGCTATTAACAGGGACAGAGCAGAGAGAGAGATGGAGACACGTTACAGCTATTAACAGAGACAGAGCAGAGAGAAATGGAGACACGTTACAGCTATTAACAGGGACAGAGCAGAGAGAGATGGAGACACGTTACAGCTATTAACAGAGACAGAGCAGAGAGAGATGGAGACACGTTACAGCTATTAACAGAGACAGAGCAGAGAGAGAGATGGAGACACGTTACAGCTATTAACAGAGACAGAGCAGAGAGAGATGGAGACACGTTACAGCTATTAACAGAGACAGAGCAGAGAGAGATGGAGACACGTTACAGCTATTAACAGGGACAGAGCAGAGAGAGATGGAGACACGTTACAACTATTAACAGGGACAGAGCAGAGAGAGATGGAGACACGTTACAGCTATTAACAGAGACAGAGCAGAGAGAGAGATGGAGACACGTTACAGCTATTAACAGAGACAGAGCAGAGAGAGATGGAGACACGTTACAGCTATTAACAAAGACAGAGCAGAGAGAGATGGAGACACGTTACAGCTATTAACAGAGACAGAGCAGAGAGAGATGGAGACACGTTACAGCTATTAACAGGGACAGAGCAGAGAGAGATGGAGACACGTTACAGCTATTAACAGAGACAGAGCAGAGAGAGATAGAGACACGTTACAGCTATTAACAGGGACAGAGCAGAGAGAGATGGAGACACGTTACAGCTATTAACAGAGACAGAGCAGAGAGAGATGGAGACACGTTACAGCTATTAACAGGGACAGAGCAGAGAGAGATGGAGACACGTTACAGCTATTAACAGGGACAGAGCAGAGAGAGAGATGGAGACACGTTACAGCTATTAACAGAGACAGAGCAGAGAGAGATGGAGACACGTTACAGCTATTAACAGAGACAGAGCAGAGAGAGAGATGGAGACACGTTACAGCTATTAACAGGGACAGAGCAGAGAGAGATGGAGACACGTTACAGCTATTAACAGAGACAGAGCAGAGAGAGATGGAGACACGTTACAGCTATTAACAGAGACAGAGCAGAGAGAGATGGAGACACGTTACAGCTATTAACAGAGACAGAGCAGAGAGAGATGGAGACACGTTACAGCTATTAACAGAGACAGAGCAGAGAGAGATGGAGACACGTTACAGCTATTAACAGAGACAGAGCAGAGAGAGATGGAGACACGTTACAGCTATTAACAGAGACAGAGCAGAGAGAGAGATGGAGACACGTTACAGCTATTAACAGAGACAGAGCAGAGAGAGATGGAGACACGTTACAGTTATTAACAGGGACAGAGCAGAGAGAGATGGAGACACGTTACAGCTATTAACAGAGACAGAGCAGAGAGAGATGGAGACACGTTACAGCTATTAACAGAGACAGAGCAGAGAGAGAGATGGAGACACGTTACAGCTATTAACAGAGACAGAGCAGAGAGAGATGGAGACACGTTACAGCTATTAACAGAGACAGAGCAGAGAGAGAGATGGAGACACGTTACAGCTATTAACAGAGACAGAGCAGAGAGAGATGGAGACACGTTACAGCTATTAACAGAGACAGAGCAGAGAGAGATGGAGACACGTTACAGCTATTAACAGAGACAGAGCAGAGAGAGATGGAGACACGTTACAGCTATTAACAGAGACAGAGCAGAGAGAGAGATGGAGACACGTTACAGCTATTAACAGGGACAGAGCAGAGAGAGATGGAGACACGTTACAGCTATTAACAGAGACAGAGCAGAGAGAGATGGAGACACGTTACAGCTATTAACAGAGACAGAGCAGAGAGAGATGGAGACACGTTACAGCTATTAACAGAGACAGAGCAGAGAGAGAAATGGAGACACGTTACAGCTATTAACAGAGACAGAGCAGAGAGAGATGGAGACACGTTACAGCTATTAACAGAGACAGAGCAGAGAGAGGTGGAGACACGTTACAGCTATTAACAGAGACAGAGCAGAGAGAGAGATGGAGACACGTTACAGCTATTAACAGAGACAGAGCAGAGAGAGAGCAGAGAGAGAGAGAGCAGAAAGAGAGAGCAGAGAGAGAGAGAGCAGAAAGAGAGAGAGCAGAAAGAGAGAGCAGAGAGAGAGAGAGAGCAGAAAGAGAATGAGAGAAAGAGATGTATATTTTTGTAGACGTCTGGCTCTGCATTGGTGAGACACAGTGATAAAAAGAAAGGAAAAACCAGAGGACAGAGAAAGCCGCTGCTGCAGATGAGGAAAAGAGGCCGTATAAACCTTCCCCCCCCCCCCACCCTGGCCCCCACCCTGGCCCCCACCCTGGCCCCCCGCCCTCCCTGTTCCCTCTGACACACACTGCCTCACGGTGGAACAGGCGGAGCGCGGCAGTGTGTGTGTGCTCAGACATGCATCTCTAATCAGATTCCACTCGGGAGCCTTCAAAGCCGCTAGAGAGCCATGCACGCTCTCACACACACACACACTTAAACCACCGGGTGTTCATTCCACCGAGTGTTCATTTAAAAACAGCTCCGGCTGCTTGGACAGCAGGTCACTATGTTTGCATTCTGCGTTTGTGTGTTTATGTATGTGTGTGTGTGTGTGTGTGTGTGTATGTGTTTGTGTGTGTGTGTGTATGTGTGTGTGTGTGTGTGTGTGTGTGTGTGTGTGTGTGTGTGTGTGTGTGTGTGTGTGTGTGTGTGTGTGTGTGTGTGTGTGTGTGTGTGTGTGTGTGCTTGCGCACAGGGAGCCGGTGTGGGAGCGGGGGCAGCTGTGCGGGGGCTTGGCGTTGGGTGGGTAGTGTGGCAGTGCCAGAGGCAGCAAGGGAGTGTTGTGCCAGCTACAACCATTCAGGGATTCAGCAGTTAAGCCTCATTAAAAACTCCACGGAACGACAGAGAGGCAGAGAGAGGCAGAGAAAGAGAGAGAGACAGAGAGAGAGAGAGGCAGAGAAAGAGAGAGAGACAGAGAGAGAGAGAGGCAGAGAGAGAGAGAGGCAGAGAAAGAGAGAGAGGCAGAGAGAGAGAGAGGCAGAGAGAGAGAGAGGCAGAGAGAGAGAGAGGCAGAGAAAGAGAGAGAGACAGAGAGAGAGAGAGGCAGAGAAAGAGAGAGAGGCAGAGAGAGAGAGAGAGGCAGAGAAAGAGAGAGAGGCAGAGAGAGAGAGAGGCAGAGAAAGAGAGAGAGGCAGAGAGAGAGAGAGGCAGAGAGGGAAAGGAGAGAGAGTGGCAGAGAGGGAGAGGTATTAGGGAGATGGAGAAAGGAGAGAAAGGAGAGAGAAAGAACGAGGCGATGGAAAGTAAGAAAGTGTGTGTTGTGTTAGCTGCTGATTAGAGCTCCCAGGGAGAGGGAACACATTGGGGGAGGAGGTGGAAATCAGACTGGCAGACAGCACATCCAGACAAACCTGACGATTTACCACGCCCCCTTCTCTCTCGCCCTCTCTCTCTACTTCCTCTCGCTCCATCTTTCATTCTCTCTCTAGCTCCTTCACGCTTGCTCAGCCTCGTTCCAGTTCTCTCTGTCACACTACTCCCCCCCGATATTTCATTCTCTCTCTCTAGCCCTTCACGCTCCCTCCATCTGTCTTTTAGTCGTACTCACTCTCTCTATTTCACACACTCACTGTCTCTAGCTTCCTTGCGCTTGCCGTGTCTTCCGCTCGCTCGGTCTCTCTCTAACGTGGTCTTACACAAAGCCTGGGAGTTGAGACGGAGAGAGGAAGGGAACGAAGGAGGAAGAGGATACTACCCTGCAACGCCACTGAGTGTGTTCATCTGTTAGTGCTGGCGTGTTGTATATATGCCTCTCTGCAGCGTGTGTGTGTGTGTGTGTGTCAGCAGGGTATAGCTGAGCACTGCGCTCCCCATAGCTCTAAATGACAGCCTGGCTCTGTGGCCGTGCTGCTCTGTGGCCGTGCTGCTCTGTGGCCGTGCTGCTCTGCGGCCGTGCTGCTCTGCGGCCGTGCTGCTCTGCGGCCGTGCTGCTCTGCGGCCGTGCTGCTCTGCGGCCGTGCTGCTCTGCGGCCGTGCTGCTCTGCGGCCGTGCTGCTCTGCGGCCGTGCTGCTCTGCGGCCGTGCTGCTCTGCGGCCGTGCTGCTCTGCGGCCGTGCTGCTCTGCGGCCGTGCTGCTCTGCGGCCGTGCTGCTCTGCGGCCGTGCTGCTCTGCGGCCGTGCTGCTCTGCGGCCGTGCTGCTCTGTGGTTTGCGGGGGAAGCAGCCGTTTGAAATGCTAAGTGGGAAGTGGTGATTAGGGGAGGAGAGCGGAGGGAGAGAGGGAGCGAGGGAGAGCAGAGAAGAAAAGAGAGGTGCTGGGCTCTGATTGCTGCACCCGTCCACCCCTCCTTCTGCCCCCTCCTCTCCCCCGGCTCTCTGCTCTCCCTGGGTAATGTGGGTCACGATATTGCAGCACTCAGCGCTCAGGGCAGTGTGTGTGTGTGTGTGTGTGTGTGTGTGTGTGTGTGTATGTGTGTGTGTGTGTGTGTGTGTGTGTGTGTGTGTGTGTGTGTGTGTGTGTGTGTGTGTGTGTGTGTGTCAATGGAGATACGTCTCTCTACCGACACACACCGCCTCTGTATTACATCACCACCTTACTTCCAGCTCCACACACAGACACGGAAACACACGGCTATTTCAGCTGTTGTCTTGTTTCCCTGCTCAGTCCAAAGGCATTTGGGAACGAGGGATCTACCTCGCAAATAAACAACAGGATTAGGACACAAAATCCCAGAGAATCCCTGTAGAAGGCCTAGAGGCCAGGGAGGGAAGGCCAGAGAGGGAGAGAGGAGAGTCCAGGGAGGGAGAGAGGAGAGAGTCCAGGGAGGGAGAGAGGAGAGAGTCCAGGGAGGGAGAGAGGAGAGAGTCCAGGGAGGGAGAGAGGAGAGTCCAGGGAGAGAGAGAGGAGAGTCCAGGGAGGGAGAGAGGAGAGTCCAGGGAGGGAGAGAGGAGAGTCCAGGGAGGGAGAGAGGAGAGTCCAGGGAGGGAGAGAGGAGAGTCCAGGGAGGGAGAGAGAGGAGAGTCCAGGGAGGGAGAGAGGAGAGAGTCCAGGGAGGGAGAGAGAGGAGAGTCCAGGGAGGGAGAGAGAGGAGAGTCCAGGGAGGGAGAGAGAGGAGAGTCCAGGGAGGGAGAGAGAGGAGAGTCCAGGGAGGGAGAGAGAGAAGAGTCCAGGGAGGGAGAGAGGAGAGTCCAGGGAGGGAGAGAGGAGAGTCCAGGGAGGGAGAGAGGAGAGAGTCCAGGGAGGGAGAGAGGAGAGAGTCCAGGGAGGGAGAGAGGAGAGAGTCCAGGGAGGGAGAGAGAGGAGAGAGTCCAGGGAGAGAGAGAGAGGAGAGAGTCCAGGGAGAGAGAGAGAGGAGAGTCCAGGGAGGGAGAGAGAGGAGAGTCCAGGGAGGGAGAGAGAGGAGAGTCCAGGGAGGGAGAGAGAGGAGAGTCCAGGGAGGGAGAGAGAGGAGAGTCCAGGGAGGGAGAGAGAGAGAGAGTCCAGGGAGGGAGAGAGGAGAGTCCAGGGAGGGAGGAGAGGCCAGGGAGGGAAGGCCAGAGAGGGAGAGAGAGTAGAGTCCAGGGAGGGAGGAGAGGCCAGGGAGGGAGGGAGGAGAGGCCAGGGAGGGAGAGAGGAGAGTCCAGGGAGGTAGAGAGGCCAGGGAGGGAAGGCCAGAAAGGGAGAGAGAGGAGAGTCCAGGGAGGGAGAGAGGCGAGTCCAGGGAGGGAGAGAGAGGAGAGTCCAGGGAGGGAGAGAGGAGAGTCCAGGGAGGGAGAGAGAAGAGAGTCCAGGGAGGGAGAGAGAGGAGAGGCCAGGGAGGGAGAGAGAGGAGAGGCCAGGGAAGGAGAGAGAGGAGAGTCCAGGGAGGGAGGAGAGGCCAGGGAGGGAAGGCCAGAGAAGGAGAGAGAGGAGAGGCCAGGGAGAGAGAGAGGAGAGGCCAGGGAGGGAGAGAGGAGAGTCCAGGGAGAGAGAGAGGAGAGGCCAGGGAGGGAAGGCCAGAGAAGGAGAGAGAGGAGAGGCCAGGGAGAGAGAGAGGAGAGTCCAGGGAGGGAGAGAGGAAAGTCCAGGGAGGGAGAGAGGAAAGTCCAGGGAGGGAGAGAGGAGAGTCCAGGGAGGGAGAGAGAAGAGAGTCCAGGGAGGGAGAGAGAGGAGAGGCCAGGGAGGGAGAGAGAGGAGAGGCCAGGGAAGGAGAGAGAGGAGAGTCCAGGGAGGGAGGAGAGGCCAGGGAGGGAAGGCCAGAGAAGGAGAGAGAGGAGAGGCCAGGGAGAGAGAGAGGAGAGGCCAGGGAGGGAGAGAGGAGAGTCCAGGGAGAGAGAGAGGAGAGGCCAGGGAGGGAAGGCCAGAGAAGGAGAGAGAGGAGAGGCCAGGGAGAGAGAGAGGAGAGTCCAGGGAGGGAGAGAGGAAAGTCCAGGGAGGGAGAGAGGAAAGTCCAGGGAGGGAGAGAGGAGAGTCCAGGGAGGGAGAGAGAAGAGAGTCCAGGGAGGGAGGGGAGGCCAGGGAGGGAGAGAGAAGAGTCCAGGGAGAGAGAGAGGAGAGTCCAGGGAGGGAGAGAGGAGAGTCCAGGGAGGGAGAGAGGAGAGTCCAGGGAGGGAGAGAGGAGAGTCCAGGGAGGGAGAGAGGAGAGTCCAGGGAGGGAGAGAGGAGAGTCCAGGGAGGGAGAGAGGAGAGTCCAGGGAGAGAGAGAGGAGAGTCCAGGGAGGGAGAGAGGAGAGTCCAGGGAGGGAGAGAGGAGAGTCCAGGGAGGGAGAGAGGAGAGTCCAGGGAGGGAGAGAGGAAAGTCCAGGGAGGGAGAGAGGAGAGGCCAGGGAGGGAGAGAGGAGAGGCCAGGGAGGGAGAGAGGAGAGGCCAGGGAGGGAGAGAGGAGAGTCCAGGGAGAGAGAGAGGAGAGTCCAGGGAGGGAGAGAGGAGAGTCCAGGGAGAGAGAGAGGAGAGTCCAGGGAGGGGGAGAGAAGAGAGTCCAGGGAGGGAGGAGAGGCCAGAGAGGGGGAGGGAGGAGAGGCCAGAGAGGGGGAGAGAGGAGAGTCCAGGGAGGGAGGAGAGGAGAGTCCAGGGAGGGAGGAGAGGAGAGTCCAGGGAGGGAGGAGAGGAGAGTCCAGGGAGGGAGGAGAGTCCAGGGAGGGAGAGAGAAGAGAGTCCAGGGAGGGAGGAGAGGAGAGTCCAGGGAGGGAGAGAGAGTCCAGGGAGGGAGAGAGAAGAGAGTCCAGGGAGGGAGAGAGAAGAGAGTCCAGGGAGGGAGAGAGGAGAGTCCAGGGAGGGAGGAGAGGAGAGTCCAGGGAGGGAGAGAGAAGAGAGTCCAGGGAGGGAGAGAGAAGAGAGTCCAGGGAGGGAAGAGAGGCCAGGGAGGGAGAGAGAAGAGAGTCCAGGGAGGGAGAGAGAAGAGAGTCCAGGGAGGGAGAGAGGAGAGTCCAGGGAGGGAGAGAGAGGAGAGGCCAGGGAGGGAGAGAGAGGAGAGGCCAGGGAGGGAGAGAGAAGAGAGTCCAGGGAGGGAGAGAGAAGAGAGTCCAGGGAGGGAGGAGAGGCCAGGGAGGGAGAGAGAGGAGAGTCCAGGGAGGGAGAGAGAAGAGAGTCCAGGGAGGGAGAGAGAAGAGAGTCCAGGGAGGGAGAGAGAGGCGAGTCCAGGGAGGGAGAGAGGAGAGTCCAGGGAGGGAGAGAGAGGAGAGTCCAGGGAGGGAGAGAGAGGAGAGTCCAGGGAGGGAGAGAGAGGAGAGGCCAGAGGGAAGAGAGGGAGGAGAAGACAAGGAGGGAGGAGAGGAGAGGACAAGGAGGGAGGGAGTGCTCCTAGTGGGTTCTGGGGTGCTCCTAGTGGGCATGCTTATGTAAAATAGTATCAACTCATCAACACTTGAGGATTAGTGAGTGGAGAGAGGCAGAGAGGCAGAGAGGGCTGGAGCTGAGGCAGCACTGTGGGCCACCGTGGAATTGAACTGAAGGGGGAAATTCTAATCCCCCTTTTTGCCTAAATGAATTGGATTTGTTGTGCGTTTTCTCTCTCTCTGGGAAGCACAGATCAGGTTAGGTGAGTGGAGTGGACTAGGCACCGTTTGGCAATCGCTGCTGGAGTGTGTGTAAGAGAAGGAAAGTGTGTGTGTGTGTGTGTGTGAGTGAGAGAGAGTGTGGGATAGTGTGTGCGCCAGAGCAGGGCTGATTAATAATGTCCTGAAATAGCCGGGGAGGTGAACGGATGGAGGGAGGAAGAGAGGGAGGGAGAGAGGGAGAGAGGGAGAGAGGGAGGGAGAGAGGGAGAGAGGAAGAGAGGGAGGGAGAGAGGAAGAGAGGGAGGGAGAGAGGAAGAGAGGGAGGGAGAGAGGAAGAGAGGGAGGGAGAGAGGGATGCTAGCTCACTGCGGTTCTCTCAAGCACTCAATGGAACGCTGTCCTCTACTTCCCCTTGGTATATCTCCTCACCATCCATTTAAACTGTGTGGTGCCTGGGTGTGTGTGTCTGTCTGTGTGTGTGTGTGTGTGTGTGTGTGTGTGTGTGTGTGTGTGTGTGTGTGTGTGTGTGTGTGTGTGTGTGTGTGTGTGTGTGTGTGTGTGTGTGTGTGTGTGTGTGTGTGTGTGTGTGTGTGTGTGTGTGTGTGTGTGTGTGTGTGTGTGTGTGTGTGTGTGTGTGTGTGTGTGTAATGAGGCCGTCAGTTCCCTGTCCTGGCCCCCAGAAACCGCTGGGTTGGGCCAGAGCCAGAACACACGTAGGCAAAGCGGTGTTTTGAAAGTTCGTCATTGGCTTTGAAACACCGATTGGTTAGCGATGATCCAATCGCCGGTGACTTTGTTTTGTACAACAACCCTCATTTTGCCGTCCCCACCAACGACCTCCCTGACGGCAGTCTCAGACTGAACTATGTAGGGAACATAGAACAGTGGAAGTATTCCGTTTGAGTCGTCAGGAAACCTCTCTCCCCCTCACTGCACCGCTCACAAGGGCCAGCCCTTAGAGGACGACCCCTCTACAGCTGTTGCTAAGTAACCTGATAGTGGGGTAACGCGGGGCAACTCCCGAGGATGATACTGTGTCCCCACAGATGAGGACCACAAAGCATCTGTGAAGCAGTCTCACCAGAGAGGAATCCCTCCATGCCGTGGGAGTGCGTCATGCGGAGGAGGCTGCGGCCAGAGTATGTAGCCAGGGTTGGGTCAGCTCCGTAGGACAGTAGCAGACGGACCACTTCCAGATGGTCATTCTCCACCGCGTCATGGAGGGGCCTGGGGGGAGGGAGACAGACACGCCACACACACACTCGCGTTATGTACAGAGCCTTGGAAGGTAATTGTCCATGTCCACATGTCTGGCCTGTGTGTTAGTGAGAGAGAAAGTGAGTGTCCATGCTTAAGTGTGTGTGTGTGTGTGTGTGTGTGTGTGTGTGTGTGTGTGTGTGTGTGTGTGTGTGTCTACCTGGTGCCTTCCTGGGCGCTACAGTTGACGTCGGCACCGTGCTCCAGCAGGTGCTGAGTGATAGCAAGCCAGCCACGTGCACATGCCTCGTGCAGCGCACAGTAGCCTGCGTTGTCACGGTGATTGACGTCACACACCCTGTTCTCCAGGCAGTACAGCACTACATCCTAGATAGGACACAGAGAACAGCGGGGTTAGGGGTCTCCACAGACAGAAGACAGAGGGGTTAGGGTCTCCACAGACAGGAGACAGAGGGGTTAGGGTCTCCACAGACAGGGGACAGAGGGGTTAGGGGTCTCCACAGACAGAAGACAGAAGCGTTAGGGTCTCCACAGACAGGGGACAGAGGGGTTAGGGTCTCCACAGACAGAAGACAGAAGCGTTAGGGTCTCCACAGACAGGGGACAGAGGGGTTAGGGGTCTCCACAGACAGGGGACAGAGGGGTTAGGGGTCTCCACAGACAGGGGACAGAGGGGTTAGGGTCTCCACAGACAGGAGACAGAGGGGTTAGGGGTCTCCACAGACAGGGGACAGAGGGGTTAGGGGTCTCCACAGACAGGGGACAGAGGGGTTAGGGGTCTCCACAGACAGGGGACAGAGGGGTTAGGGGTCTCCACAGACAGGAGACAGAGGGGTTAGGGGTCTCCACAGACAGGGGACAGAGGGGTTAGGGGTCTCCACAGACAGGAGACAGAGGGGTTAGGGGTCTCCACAGACAGGAGACAGAGGGGTTAGGGTCTCCACAGACAGGGGACAGAGGGGTTAGGGGTCTCCACAGACAGGGGACAGAGGGGTTAGGGTCTCCACAGACAGGAGACAGAGGGGTTAGGGTCTCCACAGACAGGAGACAGAGGGGTTAGGGGTCTCCACAGACAGGAGACAGAGGGGTTAGGGGTCTCCACAGACAGGGGACAGAGGGGTTAGGGTCTCCACAGACAGGGGACAGAGGGGTTAGGGTCTCCACAGACAGGGGACAGAGGGGTTAGGGGTCTCCACAGACAGGGGACAGAGGGGTTAGGGGTCTCCACAGACAGGGGACAGAGGGGTTAGGGTCTCCACAGACAAGAGACAGAGGGGTTAGGGGTCTCCACAGACAGGGGACAGAGGGGTTAGGGTCTCCACAGACAGGAGACAGAGGGGTTAGGGGTCTCCACAGACAGGGGACAGAGGGGTTAGGGGTCTCCACAGACAGGAGACAGAGGGGTTAGTGGTCTCCACAGACAGGGGACAGAGGGGTTAGGGGTCTCCACAGACAGGAGACAGAGGGGTTAGGGGTCTCCACAGACAGGGGACAGAGGGGTTAGGGGTCTCCACAGACAGGAGACAGAGGGGTTAGGGTCTCCACAGACAGGAGACAGAGGGGTTAGGGGTCTCCACAGACAGGGGACAGAGGGGTTAGGGTCTCCACAGACAGGGGACAGAGGGGTTAGGGTCTCCACAGACAGGGGACAGAGGGGTTAGGGGTCTCCACAGACAGGAGACAGAGGGGTTAGGGGTCTCCACAGACAGGAGACAGAGGGGTTAGGGGTCTCCACAGACAGGAGACAGAGGGGTTAGGGGTCTCCACAGACAGGAGACAGAGGGGTTAGGGAAGTTCATAGGGCTCTGAATGGAATACGGTGCTTTAGTCCACATCTTCCAGTTCCATTTAAAATTCCATTCAATTCAATGAAGCTTAAAGAAACAGATACACACTGACATGGGTGAAATTCATCAACAGCCGTAGGAAGTTAGATTTAGATCAAACCGACGACACATTTGAATGAGAACAATCTCTTGGGTTCATTAGTCTATTTCTAAGATCCAACTTAACCCTAGACCCCCTGTTATTCCTCAGTATAGTACCTACTACACTATCTGTATCAGACTGACTCAACACTACCTAGACCCCATGTTATTCCTCAGTATAGTACCTACTACACTATCTGTATCAGACTGACTCAACCCTACCTAGACCCCATGTTATTCCTCAGTATAGTACCTACTACACTATCTGTATCAGACTGACTCAAACCCTACCTAGACCCCATGTTATTCCTCAGTATAGTACCTACTACACTATCTGTATCAGACTGACTCAACCCTACCTAGACCCCATGTTATTCCTCAGTATAGTACCTACTACACTATCTGTATCAGACTGACTCAACCCTACCTAGACCCCATGTTATTCCTCAGTATAGTACCTACTACACTATCTGTATCAGACTGACTCAACCCTACATAGCCCCTCTTAGCCAGTCCTAATATCAAGTATGTACTACACTATCTGTATCAGACTGACGCAACACTCTTAGCCAGTCCTTCTAATATCAGAAGATGGTGTCCAAGAGAGATCGAAATGGAACTGGTCCAGAGAACTGGATCTGTGCGGTTCTCATCCCTCATCCTCTCAACCAGGGCAGTGGAAGGTAAGCCATTACAGGAGCCTCCGCTCTGATTCCCATCTCTATGCAAATGCTGTGGAGTGGTCGCCGAGCCTTTCATTTTTCAATAAGTCTTATCAAACGGCTGCCTGGGCGGCTCAAAATAGCCCAGTCAATCTGTCCCTCCTGAACGGTCCCATATATTTTCTACTAACATCTGGGTAATGGATTTGGATGGCTGTGTGTGATGGCTCAGGCTGGCCAGTTATGGACCATATCCACAATGGCTGCGCAGTTGCTCCTAAAAACCTGGGATTCTGAGCCACTGGAGAGTATGTTTGAGCCGGAATGCCTCCTAGCAGAGAGATCCTTTAACCCAACAGCAGGGAAGCAGGGGCCATTAAATTGTTTCTCCCCACCCAACTCCATTCAGTAAAGGGGATTAAACCAAATTTAATTCAGGTTTGGAATTTTAAAAAACTGCCAATTATTTTTCTATTGAGGAGGGATTCAATTTCAATTCACTTACTTTCACTTTCTGTGCCTGGCCTTAAGAGGCCCTTTATTTAGTCCCCAGCCTCAGATGAACTTGTGGATACCACTTGTATGTTTGAGTCCAGAATGAAGGAAGTTAGAGGTATGCTCTTCTGGGCATTGCAAAAACTCTAGTTAGCAATTACAGTTGCGCTAGTTAGCAGCTTCGTTCAAACTGCACGCGGAGACAAATACATGGTATCCAGGAGTTCTTCTGACTCCTGGGAAACGTCGCCAAAATCCGTAAGTATCCCTTTAACATGACTCATGTCATGAGTCACAGTGGCAAAGAATTATAATTAATTGCAATTCTATAGACAGTTTGCTGACTCCAAGGCCTGACCAAAGCAATGAGAATATTTTATTTATTTATATAACCTTTATTGAACTAGGCAAATCAGCTAAGAACAAATTCTTATTTACAATGATGGCCTACCAAGAGGCAAAACGCCTCCTGCGGGGACGGGGGCTGGGATTAGAAATGTAAATATAGGACAAAACACACATAACCACGAGACACCACTACATAAAGAGACCTAACACAACAACATAGCATGGCATATGAATGTATATACCTAAAAAGTCCTCGATAACGGAAATATGTAGTCCTGTAGTATATTGTTAATGATAGAATTCAGTCAGAATGAGAACAGCAGAATACAGCCAAATAAGCATTAGGTCGACAGCAGTCTCTCTTCTGTCTATGTGCTCATTTACCTGTGTCAGACAGCGCTGCGCAGCGCGGCTGGCATCGTAAACAAACCACACACACCCTTCCAGTCAGCCCAGTGTGGCTAGCATCAAACCACACACACAACCCCAGACAAACAGAAGGAACCAGGGTAGCGAAGCGTGGAAAGAGAGAGAGGTCCAGAGAAAGAGAGTGAGAAAGATAGAGACTAGCAGCAGCGCTCCACACAGAGAGCAGAAACAAACATTAGCATTCAGCTAGCGTAGCGCTGCTTTGACGTGCCCTCCCTCCCGACCCGTATTCATAGAATTCATTCACAGCTCCCCACCGCCGTGCTGTGAGCTGCGAGCACACACACACACACACACACACACACACACACACACACACACACACACACACACACACACACACACACACACACACACACACACACACACACACACACACACACACACACACACACACACACACACACACAGAATGTCTGTATCTTTAGATACAGCGTGGTCGTGTGGCTGCCGTGGCAACAAATGAGTACAACTCCTGCTACTGCCAGTGCCGTGGCAATTTAAGCGCTAAACAGCGAGAGCTTGCATTGCGGTTGGCATGCCTGGTGGACAACAAAATAGACCATAACACAGTACACAGTGTTCAAACGACCAGCAGCCCCCACTCTTCTCAAATGGACTCTTCTCCAAAAAAACTGCTCACCAACAGTGGTCAAACATAGGCCCTACAGTCCCTCTCCACTCAAACACACTACTTCAACTCAAACACTTCAGCGCTGAAAGCAAACGGTGTCCTCCGCCTCGTTGCTCAAGAGCTGCTTTATAGTTGTCTACTACCGTGGCGCGGTAGCTACCAGTCTACCACCGTGGCGCGGTAGCTACCAGTCTACCACCGTGGCGCGGTAGCTACCAGTCTACCACCGTGGCGCGGTAGCTACCAGTCTACCACCGTGGCGCAGTAGCTACCAGTCTACTACCGTGGCGCGGTAGCTACCAGTCTACCACCGTGGCGTGGTAGCTACCATTCTACTACTGTGGTGTGGTACCTACAAATGTGGTGCAGTGTCTACTACTGTGGTGTGGTAGCTACTAGTCTACTACTGTGGTGTGGTGTCTACTACTGTGGTGTGGTAGCTACTAGTCTACTACTGTGGTGTGGTAGCTACTAGTCTACTACTGTGGTGTAGTGTCTACTACTGTGGTGTGGTAGCTACTAGTCTACTACTGTGGTGTGGTGTCTACTACTGTGGTGTGGTAGCTACTAGTCTACTACTGTGGTGTAGTGTCTACTACTGTGGTGTGGTAGCTACTAGTCTACTACTGTGGTGTGGTGTCTACTACTGTGGTGTGGTAGCTACTAGTCTACTACTGTGGTGTAGTGTCTACTACTGTGGTGTGGTAGCTACTAGTCTACTACTGTGGTGTGGTAGCTACTAGTCTACTACTGTGGTGTGGTAGCTACTAGTCTACTACTGTGGTGTGGTAGCTACTAGTCTACTACTGTGGTGTGGTAGCTACTAGTCTACTACTGTGGTGTGGTAGCTACTAGTCTACTACTGGGGTGTGGTAGCTACTAGTCTACTACCGTGGCGCGGTAGCTACCAGTCTACTACTGTGGTGTAGTGTCTACTACTGTGGTGTGGTAGCTACTAGTCTACTACTGTGGTGTGGTAGCAACTAGTCTACTACTGTGGTGTAGTGTCTACTACTGTAGTGTAGTAGCTACTAGTCTACTACTGTGGTGTGGTGTCTACTACTGTGGTGTGGTGGCTACTAGTCTACTACTGTGGTGTGGTGGCTACTAGTCTACTACTGTGGTGTGGTGGCTACTAGTCTACTACTGTGGTGTGGTGGCTACTAGTCTACTACTGTGGTGTGGTAGCTACCAGTCTACTACTGTGGTGTAGTGTCTACTACTGTAGTGTAGTAGCTACTAGTCTACTACTGTGGTGTGGTGTCTACTAGTCTACTACTGTGGTGTGGTGTGGTAGCTACTAGTCTACTACTGTGGTGTGGTGTGGTAGCTACTAGTCTACTACTGTGGTGTGGTAGCTACTAGTCTACTACTGTGGTGTGGTAGCTACTAGTCTACTACTGTGGTGTGGTGTCTACTAGTTTACTAATGTGGTGTGGTAGCTACCAGTCTACTACTGTGGCGTAGTGTCTACTACTGTGGTGTGGTAGCTACTAGGCTACTACTGTGGTGTAGTGTCTACTACCGTGGCGCGGTAGCTACTAGTCTACTACTGTGGTGTAGTGTCTACTACTGTGTTGTGGTAGCTACTAGTCTACTACTGTGGTGTAGTGTCTACTACCGTGGCGCGGTAGCTACTAGTCTACTACTGTGGTGTGGTAGCTACTAGTCTACTACTGTGTTGTGGTAGCTACTAGTCTACTACTGTGGTGTGGTAGCTACTAGTCTACGACTGTGGTGTGGTAGCTACTAGTCTACTACTGTGGTGTGGTAGCTACTAGTCTACTACTGTGGTGTGGTAGCTACCAGTCTACTACTGTGGTGTAGTGTCTACTACTGTAGTGTAGTAGCTACTAGTCTACTACTGTGGTGTGGTGTCTACTAGTCTACTACTGTGGTGTGGTGTGGTAGCTACTAGTCTACTACTGTGGTGTGGTAGCTACTAGTCTACTACTGTGGTGTGGTAGCTACTAGTCTACTACTGTGGTGTGGTAGCTACTAGTCTACTACTGTGGTGTGGTGTCTACTAGTTTACTAATGTGGTGTGGTAGCTACTAGTCTACTACTGTGATGTGGTAGCTACTAGTCTACTACTGTGATGTGGTAGCTACTAGTCTACTACTGTGATGTAGTGTCTACTACTGTGATGTGGTAGCTACTAGTCTACTACTGTGATGTGGTAGCTACTAGTCTACTACTGTGTTGTGGTAGCTACTAGTCTACTACTGTGTTGTGGTAGCTACTAGTCTACTACTGTGGTGTGGTAGCTACTAGTCTACTACTGTGGTGTGGTAGCTACTAGTCTACTACTGTGGTGTGGTAGCTACTAGTCTACTACTGTAGTGTAGTAGCTACTAGTCTACTACTGTGTTGTGGTAGCTACTAGTCTACTACTGTGGTGTGGTAGCTACTAGTCTACTACTGTGGTGTGGTAGCTACTAGTCTACTACTGTGATGTGGTAGCTACTAGTCTACTACTGTGTTGTGGTAGCTACTAGTCTACTACTGTGTTGTGGTAGCTACTAGTCTACTACTGTGGTGTGGTAGCTACTAGTCTACTACTGTGTGTGGTAGCTACTAGTCTACTACTGTGTTGTGGTAGCTACTAGTCTACTACTGTGGTGTGGTAGCTACTAGTCTACTACTGTGGTGTGGTAGCTACTAGTCTACTACTGTGTTGTGGTAGCTACTAGTCTACTACTGTGGTGTGGTAGCTACTAGTCTACTACTGTGGTGTGGTAGCTACTAGTCTACTACTGTGGTGTGGTAGCTACTAGTCTACTACTGTGGTGTGGTAGCTACTAGTCTACTACTGTGGTGTGGTAGCTACTAGTCTACTACTGTGGTGTGGTAGCTACTAGTCTACTACTGTGGTGTGGTAGCTACTAGTCTACTACTGTGGTGTGGTAGCTACTAGTCTACTACTGTGGTGCGGTAGCTACTAGTCTACTACTGTGGTGTGGTAGCTACTAGTCTACTACTGTGGTGCGGTAGCTACTAGTCTACTACTGTGGTGCGGTAGCTACTAGTCTACTACTGTGGTGTGGTAGCTACTAGTCTACTACTGTGGTGCGGTAGCTACTAGTCTACTACTGTGGTGTGGTAGCTACTAGTCTACTACTGTGGTGTGGTAGCTACTAGTCTACTACTGTGGTGTGGTAGCTACTAGTCTACTACTGTGGTGTGGTAGCTACTAGTCTACTACTGTGGTGTGGTAGCTACTAGTCTACTACTGTGGTGTGGTAGCTACTAGTCTACTACTGTGGTGTGGTAGCTACTAGGCCTAATTTTGCTATGAACGTGTACATGGTACAGTTCCACATATTAAAAGCACAGCGGGCTGTAGTGAGCTGTGGAGGTCTGTCTGTTTTCCAGCCGGCTGGTCGGTCGGTGGAGCTAAGCGGGGCATTAAACACATGATAAAGCACAGCTTTAATGGCCGCCAGAGGAGAGGAGCGCAGCGGAGAGCACAGGGTTGTTGATTTCTTTCCCGGCGCAGTAAAACACCCACCTCCCTCTCTCCTTTCACCTCCCTCTCTCCTCTCTCCTTTCATAGTTCCTCTTTAATCTCTTCCTCCTCAGGGCGGATGGCCTTCCAGCTCACTCACCCCCCCCCCCCCCCCACAGACTGTTAACCCTCTAGCTAATCTATCACCTAGAGAACACAACCACACACTACCTACCTAACTCCCTCACAAACCCACACATACGCTAATGATAGACAAGTCTCACAAAGAAGTGTTAGAATTTAAATGCATATGGAGGTTAGAGCGAGGAGAGCGAGAGAGAGATTCCAACCTTGAGAATGCTGAAGCCTTGTTTCTCATCTACTAACACTTGACAGACTGGGACACACACGCACACTCGGACATACACACACGCTACACGGGCATATTGTCCATTTTTCACTGTGTCCTAAGCGTCATCTAGGCCGGCGCCGTTTAGATAATCAGGAAGTGAAAAACAACAGCGTGGTTTAGAGCTCTCTCTGATGCTGGTTCTAATTTTACCCTGCATTCACTATCAGACAAAGACTAGGAGACCACACAGTGTATTACGATGGAGAGAAAAGAACAGAGGAGTAGGGAGAAGAGGAGAGAAAAAAGAGGGGGAGCGTGAAAAGGCCGGGGCACACTAAGTGGAGCTTTTAATTGAGCGGGCGTGATCTCTCCTTTCTCCTTCTCATTTCTCTGGCTTTTTTCTTGTACTCATTCAGCCAGTGAGTGGGAGTACAGCGTTGAAGGGGGAGTGTGGCGAGAGGGGGGGTGTCGAGAGAGCAGTGGGGGGCCTGGGGATATGGAGAGGGTGTGTGTGTGTGTGTGCACTGAGGATGTGTCTGAACGGCTGCGTCTCTGAGGTCTGGCAGACAGACAAGAGAGGAGGATAGGAGCTGCGATAACACCCTACAGCACTCTCACATAAGGGCCTGTGTGTGTGTGTGAGTGAGAGCGAGCGGGTGAAAGAGATGGCGTGAGCATGCATTTTTAGAGGGCAGAGCTATAGGTGTTTGTTAGCCTTTATGAGTGTCTGTATTGAATGTGCTGCACGTGTGTTTTTAAAGGTCATTCGTGTGAACTCTTGAGGAAGTAAAACCTCCAGTGGTTTTTATGGATGGCATGTGTGAGGACAATCAGTTACTTTGGACACGTAAGCATGCAAATGAGTACAATTAGGTGTGCCCATCCCGGTGTGTGTGTGCGTGTGCGTGTGTGTGTGTGTGTGTGTGTTATTAGTTCTGGCAGGTACAGGACAAAGCCTTGACTCATTTTCAACCCAGCCTCATTAACATATCCCATTGGCATCCTCGGCACGGCAGGATTGTGAAGAGAGAGAGAGAGAGAGAGAGAGAGAGAGAGAGAGAGCAACCACTCATGTGTCGCGACATGCATCGCAAAGACTAAAGGATTCTGAAATATGCAGGAAGTGAGTGTTTGTGTGTATGCATGTCAAAGGGCTTTTGGCTGGTGTAGCTCAGTTGGTAGAGCATTGTGGGTTCTATTCCCACGGAGGACCAGTAAAATTAAAATACATATTATATTAAATGTATGTACTCACTACTGTAAGTCACTCTGGATAAGCGTTTGCTAAATGACTAAAAGGCAACAGCCGGCAAGGCTGTGTGTGTGTGTTGAGTGGAGACACACTGTGTCGAGTGTGTGTGTGTTTGTATGGCGCTGCTAGCTGGTCGGTGACAAGAGAGTGACAACACAAAGACAGGAGGACCAGTCTCAGTACTATGCACTTTCTATCCTTCCCTCACCTCCTTCCATCACCTCCTTCCATCACCTCCTTCCCTCACCTCCTTCCATCACCTCCTTCCATCACCTCCTTCCATCACCTCCTTCCCTCACCTCCTTCCCTCACCTCCTTCCCTCACCTCCTTCCCTCACCTCCTTCCATCACCTCCTTCCCTCACCTCCTTCCCTCACCTCCTTCCCTCACCTCCTTCCCTCACCTCCTTCCCTCACCTCCTTCCGTCCATGAACATTGACCTCACATACATGACAGAAGCAAGCGACATGGTGGATGGATCCTATCGCTTATTTTAGCGGCAAACAAAGTCACAAATGAGCTAGATATTCCCTATTTAACAAATACACCCAATTCATCTGAATAAATAAGACAAAGCCAAACAGCTGAATAAAATCTAAATATTATTAGTGGTGAACTGATAGGTGCTCTCTCCCAGTTATAATAATGAATAGATGCTGTGATCAGAGAGACTATGGAAATGGCTGCATGACCAACGTCAACCATTCAAGCAGATAAAAACAAGTCTCGCATCCACAGTAAGAAGCACAAACCAACGCCATGCCTCACCACAGATCCTCATTCCACTCAAACACTGCACTCCAAACCCACACGCAAATACACAAGACTCACTGTAGATATATACATCACACACACACACACACCCCAGCAATTGAGATTCTGCACTGCTGCCGGAGTGATATTCCACAATCCGAGTGTGAATTTGCATGTGTGTGGTGTGAGTGTGCTGTGAGTGAGTGCGTGTGTGCGCTGTGAGTGTGTGTAATTAAAGGCAGTCCTAAGGCTAAGTGATACAAGTGTGAAGATTGCGGGAGAGATCGATCCAACGGAGCCTCCCAGTTTTGCACACTGACTGGAATTTGTTTTGGAGGGGCTGTGAAACGAAAGCAGGCGTGCAGGCGGCAAGCCCAGCGTGTGGAGTGGAGGGGGAGGAGGAGAGGAAGTGGGGGAGGAGAGGGAGGGAGGGAGCGGTGCGTTGAAAGGATCGGCCTCGCAGCCCTGTCGTATTTCACAGTCTTCCTCTCTCTCTTGCTCTTGCATTCTCTACAGTGCTCACTGTCTGCTGTGCTGCGCTGCGCTGTGTGCGTGAGAGAGAGAGAGAGTGCGGGCGGCCCTAGGGAGCTGCTTGTGGCTTATCACACGCAGGCAGTTAGAAAAGCTTCCTGTCGGGGCCCGCTGAAGGAGGGAGGGAGCCAGGGAGAGAGGGAGGGAGGAAGCGAAGGAGGGAGAGAGAGAGAGAGAGGAAGCGAGGGAGAGACGGAGGGAGGGGAGGAAAAAACCCTGAAGGCTAGAAAAACAAGATGCCGCTGGGTTTACGCTCAAACACAGCAGCCATGTCCAGCGGCGCCGAGCGGGGAACGAGGGGGGGGGGGGGGGGGCTAGCGGCGCTGAGCGGCGAACGAGGGGGGGGGGGGGGCTCAGGGGTGGACAGGGCTAGCGGCGCTGAGCGGGGAACGAGGGGCTCAGGGGTGGACAGGGCTAGCGGCGCTGAGCGGGGAACGAGGGGCTCAGGGGTGGACAGGGCTAGCGGCGCCGAGCAGGGAACGAGGGGGGGGGAGAGGGCTCAGGGGCAGGCAGGGCTAGCGGCGCCGAGCGCGGAACGAGGGGGGGGGAGAGGGCTCAGGGGCAGACAGGGCTAGCGGCGCTGAGCGCGGAACGAGGGGGGGAGAGAGGGCTCAGGGGTGGACAGGGCTAGCGGCGCTGAGCGCGGAACGAGGGGGGCAGAGAGGGCTCAGGGGTGGACAGGGCTAGCGGCGCTGAGCGGGGAACGAAGGGGAGAGAGAGGGATCAGGGGTGGACAGGGCTAGCGGTGCTGAGCGGGGAACGAGGGGGGGAGAGAGGGATCAGGGGTGGACAGGGCTAGCGGTGCTGAGCGGGGAACGAGGGGGGGAGAGAGGGATCAGGGGTGGACAGGGCTAGCAGCGCTGAGCGGGGAACGAGGAGGGGGGGGGGGGGGCTAGCGGCGCCGAGCGGGGAACGAGGGGGGAGAGAGGGCTCAGGGGTGGACAGGGCTAGCGGGGCTGAGCGGGGAACGAGGGGGGGGGGAGAGGGCTCAGAGGTGGACAGGGCTAGCGGTGCTGAGCGGGGAACGAGGGGGGGAGAGAGGGATCAGGGGCGGACAGGGCTAGCGGAGGAGAAGAAGAACAAGGAAAGGGAGGTGGAGAGTGGACGCTACAGGATTAAATCTGCCCTCTTCCTCCTCTCCTCTCGTATAAATCAAAGAGCTCCGTCTGGAGCGCATGCCTCACTGCCTCCAGTACACACACTACGGAGAGCACACACACACTCAAAACCCTGGCCACAGACGCTGGTCTACTAAAACCAACCCTACCTTTGATCTAGAGGGAAACCATTTCTCCCACCTTCAAACCGTTATATCTTCCCATTTCATAGAACACACTGCCAATTCCCTCCAACACCAACTCTATCTGTCCTGCTGTCCACCTCAAGTAAAAACCACATTGAGTTTGAGACCCTCTCTACCCCCAGCTCATCTCCCCGCGTCTCAAAAGGTTGTCTTTCTACTGCAGTCTCCTTTAAAACTACAATTTTTTGCACTGGAGAGTAAGAAGACGGAGATGAAGGGAGGAGGAAGGGAGGGAGAGGACGAGTCATGCGTTCCAAACAGCATTAATGGTTGGTTTCCTGCGAGCGGTGCCAGTCCTTTCAGGCAGTCCTGCTGGAACTAATCCACAGGCTCATTAATCTGGGGGGACAAATTAGTCATGGACGGCCTTAATCTCAATATTCCTAATATTCCCAGGGTTTAGACCAGGAAAGTAAGAAGATTAATTTTTATCCAAATTGTGGGTTTTTTAGGGGCACTTTTTTAAAATATAGTTTTGGGTAACTGGGTTGGATGTGGTAGGAAAGGGTTAAGAGCTACTGGAGATTTGGAGAGAGAAGAGAGCAGAGATGTACTCCAGCAAGTCTGTGTGGGAGAGAGCAGAGATGTACTCCAGTAAGTCTGTGTGTGAGATAGCAGAGATGTACTCCAGCAAGTCTGTGTGGGAGAGAGCAGAGCCGTACTCCAGCAAGTCTGTGTGGGAGAGAGCAGAGCCGTACTCCAGCAAGTCTGTGTGGGAGAGAGCAGAGCCGTACTCCAGCAAGTCTGTGTGTGAGAGAGCAGAGCCGTACTCCAGCAAGTCTGTGTGTGAGAGAGCAGAGCCGTACTCCAGCAAGTCTGTGTGTGAGAGAGCAGAGATGTACTCCAGCAAGTTTGTGTGGGAGAGAGCAGAGATGTACTCCAGTAAGTCTGTGTGTGAGAGAGCAGAGATGTACTCCAGCAAGTCTGTGTGGGAGAGAGCAGAGCCGTACTCCAGCAAGTCTGTGTGTGAGAGAGCAGAGCCGTGCTCCAGCAAGTCTGTGTGTGAGAGAGCAGAGATGTACTCCAGCAAGTCTGTGTGGGAGAGAGCAGAGATGTACTCCAGCAAGTCTGTGTGTGAGAGAGCAGAGATGTACTCCAGCAAGTCTGTGTGTGAGAGAGCAGAGCCGTACTCCAGCAAGTCTGTGTGTGAGAGAGCAGAGCCGTACTCCAGCAAGTCTGTGTGTGAGAGAGCAGAGCCGTACTCCAGCAAGTCTGTGTGGGAGAGAGCAGAGATGTACTCCAGCAAGTGTGTGTGTGAGAGAGCAGAGCCGTACTCCAGCAAGTCTGTGTGGGAGAGAGCAGAGCCGTACTCCAGCAAGTCTGTGTGGGAGAGAGCAGAGATGTACTCCAGCAAGTCTGTGTGTGAGAGAGCAGAGATGTACTCCAGCAAGTCTGTGTGTGAGAGAGAAGAGATGTACTCCAGCAAGTCTGTGTGTGAGAGAGGAGAGCCGTACTCCAGCAAGTCTGTGTGGGAGAGAGCAGAGCCGTACTCCAGCAAGTCTGTGTGTGAGAGAGCAGAGATGTACTCCAGCAAGTCTGTGTGGGAGAGAGCAGAGCCGTACTCCAGCAAGTCTGTGTGTGAGAGAGCAGAGATGTACTCCAGCAAGTCTGTGTGGGAGAGAGCAGAGCCGTACTCCAGCAAGTCTGTGTGTGAGAGAGCAGAGATGTACTCCAGCAAGTCTGTGTGTGAGAGAGCAGAGATGTACTCCAGCAAGTCTGTGTGGGAGAGAGCAGAGCCGTACTCCAGCAAGTCTGTGTGTGAGAGAGCAGAGCCGTACTCCAGCAAGTCTGTGTGTGAGAGAGCAGAGATGTACTCCAGCAAGTCTGTGTGTGAGAGAGCAGAGATGTACTCCAGCAAGTCTGTGTGGGAGAGAGCAGAGCCGTACTCCAGCAAGTCTGTGTGGGAGAGAGCAGAGCCGTACTCCAGCAAGTCTGTGTGTGAGAGAGCAGAGATGTACTCCAGCAAGTCTGTGTGGGAGAGAGCAGAGATGTACTCCAGCAAGTCTGTGTGGGAGAGAGCAGAGATGTACTCCAGCAAGTCTGTGTGGGAGAGAGCAGAGATGTACTCCAGCAAGTCTGTGTGTGAGAGAGCAGAGCCGTACTCCAGCAAGTCTGTGTGGGAGAGAGCAGAGCCGTTCTCCAGCAAGTCTGTGTGTGAGAGAGCAGAGATGTACTCCAGCAAGTCTGTGTGTGAGAGAGCAGAGCCGTACTCCAGCAAGTCTGTGTGTGAGAGTGCAGAGATGTACTCCAGCAAGTCTGTGTGGGAGAGAGCAGAGCCGTACTCCAGCAAGTCTGTGTGGGAGAGAGCAGAGCCGTACTCCAGCAAGTCTGTGTGTGAGAGAGCAGAGCCGTACTCCAGCAAGTCTGTGTGTGAGAGAGCAGAGCCGTACTCCAGCAAGTCTGTGTGTGAGAGAGCAGAGCCGTACTCCAGCAAGTCTGTGTGTGAGAGAGCAGAGCCGTACTCCAGCAAGTCTGTGTGTGAGAGAGCAGAGCCGTACTCCAGCAAGTCTGTGTGAGAGAGCAGAGCCGTACTCCAGCAAGTCTGTGTGGGAGAGAGCAGAGCCGTTCTCCAGCAAGTCTGTGTGTGAGAGAGCAGAGATGTACTCCAGCAAGTCTGTGTGGGAGAGAGCAGAGCCGTACTCCAGCAAGTCTGTGTGGGAGAGAGCAGAGCCGTACTCCAGCAAGTCTGTGTGTGAGAGAGCAGAGCCGTACTCCAGCAAGTCTGTGTGGGAGAGAGCAGAGCCGTACTCCAGCAAGTCTGTGTGTGAGAGAGCAGAGCCGTACTCCAGCAAGTCTGTGTGTGAGAGAGCAGAGCCGTACTCCAGCAAGTCTGTGTGTGAGAGAGCAGAGCCGTACTCCAGCAAGTCTGTGTGTGAGAGAGCAGAGCCGTACTCCAGCAAGTCTGTGTGTGAGAGAGCAGAGCCGTACTCCAGCAAGTCTGTGTGTGAGAGAGCAGAGCCGTACTCCAGCAAGTCTGTGTGAGAGAGCAGAGCCGTACTCCAGCAAGTCTGTGTGTGAGAGAGCAGAGCCGTACTCCAGCAAGTCTGTGTGGGAGAGAGCAGAGCCGTACTCCAGCAAGTCTGTGTGTGAGAGAGCAGAGCCGTACTCCAGCAAGTCTGTGTGTGAGAGAGCAGAGCCGTACTCCAGCAAGTCTGTGTGTGAGAGAGCAGAGCCGTACTCCAGCAAGTCTGTGTGTGAGAGAGCAGAGCCGTACTCCAGCAAGTCTGTGTGTGAGAGAGCAGAGCCGTACTCCAGCAAGTCTGTGTGTGGGAGAGCAGAGCCGTACTCCAGCAAGTCTGTGTGTGAGAGAGCAGAGCCGTACTCCAGCAAGTCTGTGTGTGAGAGAGCAGAGCCGTTCTCCAGCAAGTCTGTGTGTGGGAGAGCAGAGCCGTACTCCAGCAAGTCTGTGTGTGAGAGAGCAGAGATGTACTCCAGCAAGTCTGTGTGTGAGAGAGCAGAATGAGTGTATGCGGGAAAGCAGTGTGTGTTTCTGAGAGAGAGAGGGAAAGCAGTGTGTATGCTAGCTAGGCGACTGCTCTGTGCCTGGTGGAGGGCTCTCACATGGCCTCTCGTCTCTTAGACAAGTGAAGGGAGAGAGAACTAGCAGACGTAAACTCAACGAGATGGAGAGAATGAACGAAAAACTACCCAGGGAGAGAGAGACAGAAGAACAAACCAACACACTAGCACCCCATTCAGCCCTTCAAACCAACACACTAGCACCCCGTACAGCCCTTTAAACCAACACACTAGCATCCCCGTACAGCCCTTCCAACCAACACACTAGCACCCCGTACAGCCCTTTAAACCAACACACTAGCATCCCCGTACAGCCCTTCAAACCAACACACTAGCACCCCGTACAGCCCTTCAAACCAACACACTAGCACCCCGTACAGCCCTTCAAACCAACACACTAGCACCCCGTACAGCCCTTTAAACCAACACACTAGCATCCCCGTACAGCCCTTCAAACCAACACACTAGCACCCTGTACAGCCCTTCAAACCAACACACTAGCACCCCGTACAGCCCTTTAAACCAACACACTAGCATCCCCGTACAGCCCTTCAAACCAACACACTAGCACCCCGTACAGCCCTTCAAACCAACACACTAGCACCCCGTACAGCCCTTCAAACCAACACACTAGCACCCCGTACAGCCCTTCAAACCAACACACTAGCACCCCGTACAGCCCTTCAAACCAACACACTAGCACCCCGTACAGCCCTTCAAACCAACACACTAGCACCCCGTACAGCCCTTCAAACCAACACACTAGCACCCCGTACAGCCCTTCAAACCAACACACTAGCACCCTGTACAGCCCTTCAAACCAACACACTAGCACCCTGTACAGCCCTTCAAACCAACACACTAGCATCCCCGTACAGCCCTTCAAACCAACACACTAGCACCCCGTACAGCCCTTCCAACCAACACACTAGCACCCCGTACAGCCCTTCAAACCAACCAACTAGCACCCCGTACAGCCCTTCAAACCAACACACTAGCATCCCCGTACAGCCCTTCAAACCAACACACTAGCACCCTGTACAGCCCTTCAAACCAACACACTAGCATCCCCGTACAGCCCTTCAAACCAACACACTAGCACCCCGTACAGCCCTTCAAACCAACACACTAGCACCCCGTACAACCCTTCAAACCAACACACTAGCACCCCGTACAACCCTTCAAACCAACACACTAGCACCCCGTACAACCCTTCAAACCAACACACTAGCACCCCGTACAACCCTTCAAACCAACACACTAGCACCCCGTACAGCCCTTCAAACCAACACACTAGCACCCTGTACAGCCCTTCAAACCAACACACTAGCACCCTGTACAGCCCTTCAAACCAACACACTAGCACCCCACACAGCCCTTCAAACCAACACACTAGCACCCCGTACAGCCCTTCAAACCAACACACTAGCACCCCGTACAGCCCTTCAAACCAACACACTAGCACCCCACACAGCCCTTCAAACCAACACACTAGCATCCCCGTACAGCCCTTCAAACCAACACACTAGCACCCCGTACAGCCCTTCAAACCAACACACTAGCACCCCGTACAGCCCTTCAAACCAACACACTAGCACCCCGTACAGCCCTTCAAACCAACACACTAGCACCCTGTACAGCCCTTCAAACCAACACACTAGCACCCTGTACAGCCCTTCAAACCAACACACTAGCACCCCGTACAGCCCTTCAAACCAACACACTAGCACCCCGTACAGCCCTTCAAACCAACACACTAGCACCCCGTACAGCCCTTCAAACCAACACACTAGCACCCCGTACAGCCCTTCAAACCAACACACTAGCACCCCACAAAGCCCTTCCACACATGTTATTAAATCATCTTACCTCGTATCCTAGGCGGGAAGCCCTCTGGAGCAGGGTCTCTCCTGCGTTCTTGTTGACGATGAGCCTGCGGGCCTCGGGAGGCATGGGTCGGCTGGTAGGGGTAGAGGTGGGCAGCGGGGGGTTGGAGGGGGTTGGCGTGCGGTCCTGGGTCTCTGTAGGGCTGGGCAGAGGGCTGAGCTGGGGGGGCGGTGTGAGAGGGGGGGCAGGGGAGGAGTGGGAGTAATCCGACAGGGATGAAGACCTCCTCCGCTTCTCGCTGCATCGCTTTTCCTTGACCTGCTGTGTGTGATGGAGGGAGGGAGAGAGAGGGAGAACGGAATAAGAGTCTGCATGTCAGATCTTCCACAGAAATCTTCCAGACACACATCCTGAGATAACGCTATCCTCTTTCCTCTGGGTGTGTGTGTGGCTCGACAAGACGCTGCCCTACAGGCTCGTCCCATACTGACACATGGCCGTGGAGTGGGGGAACAGAACAGAGGAGGAGAGGAGAGAAAGAGTCTGAAAGAGGAATACGATACTGAGGTTATCAGAGCGCGGCCCCTCTTTCAGACTCCCCTTCCCTCTATTTTTACAGTCTGAGCTGCTCTCCTCCATCCCTCCCTCTCTCAGTCCCTCTCTGCCGAGGTTCTCCTTTATGCCGTCCTCCACTTCCTTTCTCCTCCATCCCTCCCTCTCTCAGTCCCTCTCTGCCGAGGTTCTCCTTTATGCCCTCCTCCACTTCCTTTCTTCTCTCTCCCTCCTTTTTTCCTACTCATTCTTTCTGTCCCTCTATGGAGATTAGGGTCGCTAGTCTAGTCTAGGGTGAAGTGATAATTATTCTCGACCACAGGTTGTGTGTGTGTGTGCACTGCGGGCCCTACACACACACACGTGGTGGCTGCGCGGTGGCGGGGCTAATAAATGTCAGCGCTTCTCCAGGGGCCCTGGCCGTGGCCTCGCAAAGTCATTTATAACCATGAGCACTGGCTTGTCACAGAGAGATGGGGGGGCGAGAGCGTGACTTGACTGCCCACCGCCAGAAATGCCCCAGGAAACACACGCGCACCCAATTGTTACTCCAAAATGTAAAGCTCCTAACAAAAAGCTGATTTTCCTCATACGCTACCTTTGTAACACTGTTATAAGTTAGGCAAAGCCATTATTGCAACACACTGCGGTTACAAATTCTACTCATATATTTTCAACACTGCAGTTACAAATTCTACTCATATATCTTCAACAACACTGCAGTTACAAATTCTACTAATATATCTTCAACACTGCAGTTACAAATTCTACTAATATATCTTCAACACTGCAGTTACAAATTCTACTAATATATCTTCAACACTGCAGTTACAAATTCTACGCATATATCTTCAACAACACTGCAGTTACAAATTCTACTCATATCTTCAACAACACTGCAGTTACAAATTCTACTCATAAATTTTCAACACACATTCCTGATGGTTGGCCATCCAGTTAGCATCAATAGTTGATGGTTGGCCATCCAGTTAACATCAATAGTTGATGGTTGGCCATCCAGTTAACATCAATAGTTGATTGTTGGTTATCTAGTTAGCATCAATAATTGATGGTTGGTTATCCAGTTAGCATCAATAGTTGATGGTTGGCCATCCAGTTAACATAAATAGTTGATTATCCAGTTAACATCAATAGTTGATGGTTGGCCATCCAGTTAATATCAATAGTTGATGGTTGGCCATCCAGTTAACATCAATAGTTGATGGATGGTTATCCAGTTAACATCAATAGTTGGTTATCCAGTTAATATCAATAGTTGATGGTTGGTTATCCAGTTAACATCAATAGTTGATGGTTGGCCATCCAGTTAACATCAATATTTGATGGTTGGCCATCCAGTTAATATCAATAGTTGATGGTTGGTTATCCAGTTAACATCAATAGTTGATGGTTGGTTATCCAGTTAACATCAATAGTTGATGGTTGGCCATCCAGTTAATATTAATAGTTGGTTATCCAGTTAATATCAATAGTTGGTTATCCAGTTAATATTAATAGTTGGTTATCCAGTTAATATTAATAGTTGATGGTTGGTTATCCAGTTAATATCAATAGTTGGTTATCCAGTTAATATCAATAGTTGGTTATCCAGTTAATATTAATAGTTGATGGTTGGTTATCCAGTTAATATTAATAGTTGATGGTTGGTTATCCAGTTAATATCAATAGTTGATCGTTGGTTATCCAGTTAATATTAATAGTTGATGGTTGGTTATCCAGTTAATATCAATAGTTGGTGGTTGGTTATCCAGTTAATATCAATAGTTGATGGTTGGTTATCCAGTTAATATCAATAGTTGATGGTTGGTTATCCAGTTAATATCAATAGTTGATGGATGGTTATCCAGTTAACATCAATAGTTGGTTATCCAGTTAATATCAATAGTTGGTGGTTGGTTATCCAGTTAATATCAATAGTTGATGGTTGGTTATCCAGTTAACATCAATAGTTGGTTATCCAGTTAATATCAATAGTTGGTGGTTGGTTATCCAGTTAACATCAATAGTTGATGGTTGGTTATCCAGTTAACATCAATAGTTGATGGTTGGTTATCCAGTTAATATCAATAGTTGATGGTTGGTTATCCAGTTAATATCAATAGTTGATGGATGGTTATCCAGTTAATATCAATAGTTGATGGTTGGTTATCCAGTTAATATCAATAGTTGATGGATGGTTATCCAGTTAATATCAATAGTTGATGGATGGTTATCCAGTTAATATCAATAGTTGATGGATGGTTATCCAGTTAATATCAATAGTTGATGGATGGTTATCCAGTTAATATTAATAGTTGGTTATCCAGTTAATATCAATAGTTGGTTATCCAGTTAATATCAATAGTTGGTTATCCAGTTAATATCAATAGTTGGTTATCCAGTTAATATCAATAGTTGGTTATCCAGTTAATATCAATAGTTGATTATCCAGTTAATATCAATAGTTGGTTATCCAGTTAATATCAATAGTTGGTTATCCAGTTAATATCAATAGTTGATTATCCAGTTAATATCAATAGTTGATTATCCAGTTAATATCAATAGTTGATGGATGGTTATCCAGTTAATATCAATAGTTGGTTATCCAGTTAATATCAATAGTTGATTATCCAGTTAATATCAATAGTTGATTATCCAGTTAATATCAATAGTTGATTATCCAGTTAATATCAATAGTTGATGGATGGTTATCCAGTTAATATCAATAGTTGGTTATCCAGTTAATATCAATAGTTGATTATCCAGTTAATATCAATAGTTGGTTATCCAGTTAATATCAATAGTTGGTTATCCAGTTAATATCAATAGTTGATTATCCAGTTAATATCAATAGTTGATGGATGGTTATCCAGTTAATATCAATAGTTGGTTATCCAGTTAATATCAATAGTTGATGGATGGTTATCCAGTTAATATCAATAGTTGATGGTTGGTTATCCAGTTAATATCAATAGTTGATGGATGGTTATCTAGTTAATATCAATAGTTGGTTATCCAGTTAATATCAATAGTTGATGGATGGTTATCCAGTTAATATCAATAGTTGGTTATCCAGTTAATATCAATAGTTGATTATCCAGTTAACATCAATAGTTGATTATCCAGTTAACATCAATAGTTGATTATCCAGTTAACATCAATAGTTGATTATCCAGTTAACATCAATAGTTGATGGATGGTTATCCAGTTAATATCAATAGTTGGTTATCCAGTTAATATCAATAGTTGATTATCCAGTTAACATCAATAGTTGATGGATGGTTATCTAGTTAATATCAATAGTTGATTATCCAGTTAACATCAATAGTTGATGCATGGTTATCCAGTTAATATCAATAGTTGATTATCCAGTTAACATCAATAGTTGATGGATGGTTATCTAGTTAATATCAATAGTTGATTATCCAGTTAACATCAATAGCTGATTATCCAGTTAATATCAATAGTTGATTATCCAGTTAATATCAATAGTTGATTATCCAGTTAATATCAATAGTTGATTATCCAGTTAATATCAATAGTTGATTATCCAGTTAATATCAATAGTTGATGGATGGTTATCCAGTTAATATCAATAGTTGATGGTTGGTTATCCAGTTAATATCAATAGTTGATGGTTGGTTATCCAGTTAATATCAATAGTTGATGGTTGGTTATCCAGTTAATATCAATAGTTGATTATCCAGTTAACATCAATAGTTGATGGTTGGTTATCCAGTTAACATCAATAGTTGATGGTTGGTTATCCAGTTAATATCAATAGTTGATGGTTGGTTATCCAGTTAATATCAATAGTTGATTATCCAGTTAATATCAATAGTTGATGGTTGGTTATCCAGTTAATATCAATAGTTGATGGTTGGTTATCCAGTTAATATCAATAGTTGATGGTTGGTTATCCAGTTAATATCAATAGTTGATTATCCAGTTAACATCAATAGTTAATGGTTGCTCCATCTAGATTGTTATCCCTGATTGTGACAACGTTTTATGTAAATATTACATCCATGTATGAGATTATAAAATGCTATATTTTAAATGGGATCTGAAAACCCCTCCATATTTAGACACATTCTGATTTGACACATTCTGAAGACACGTTAAATGAACGTGACGCTTCTAAAAGGAAAGTAACATGAAAGACGTTATGATGCTTTAAGATATAGATCTGCACATTGTGTGTGTGTGTGTGTTTGGACACGTCTGTCAGCGACGGCGCTCGCAGCAGCCAGCGAATGGCAAACAGGATACAGCCACCGCGTCTGCCCTGGAGAGATCTCTCTCTCTGTGCGTGTGTGTGTGTGTGTGTGTGTGTGTGTGTGTGTGTGTGTGTGTGTGTGTGTGTGTGTGTGTGTGAATACCGCAGCAGGCGGAAGAAGGAAGGAGGAGGAGAAAGAGAGGAAAGGGAGCAGAGAGGCTCGGGAGGAGGGCTGTGTGTGTGTGTGTGTGTGTGTGTGTGTGTGTGTGTGTGTGCGCGCGTGTACGTGGTGTGATTCTGCAGGTGCCGTGCTGACAGCTGCTGCGCTGGGTAATTCCTCAGGGCTGGACGGACACGCCAGCACACACACACACACACACACACACACACACACACACACACACACACACACACACACACACACACACACACACACACACACACACACACACACACACACACACACACACACACACACACACACACACACACACACACACAAATAACTCACACAGCACAACTCCTGCAGTATACTCAGTATTGTGATGTGATCTACATAGCCAGAGACAAGGCTCTCACAGACATGACACACCAGCCGAGGCCCATTCCTGCTCCCTGGGGTTGCTGTGTTTTGTGGAGAATGTGCTTCCATCACACAGTCCAGACCTCTAGAGCACTCACCCTCCGCCCTCTTTCCCTTCCTCCCTCACTCCTTCCCTCCCTACTCCTCTTCCAGTCTGGGGCGGATAGTGCTCAGAGCAGGGGGAGGTCACAGCAGCGACACACAAACACACACTCGCGGTGACCCCAAGCACACCTCCCTCTGAGCTTTCCCAGTGAGCTCCAATAAGCTCCATAATTGTAATAATCAACATGGTTGTGATTTGAAGCATATTTAAGGACCTCTGCCCAGGGGGGGTTTCAGCCAATGGGAACACACAGTGGAACACAGAGGACTCGATCTCTCACACACTGGGAGAGAGGATAACAAAAAAACAGAGAGAGAGAATGTTTCTGCAAGAGTGTGTGTACTCACCTTATTCTCCCTCTCATCCCTCAGTTCTTCATTCCCCGGCCCCGGCCTCTCTCTCTCCCTCTCTTCCCTCAGTTCTTCATTCCCCGGCCCCAGCCTCTCTCTCTCCCTCTCTTCCCTCAGTTCTTCATTCCCCGGCCCCGGCCTCTCTCTCTCCCTCTCATCCCTCAGTTCTTCATTCCCCGGCCCCAGCCCCTCTCTCTCCCTCTCCCTCTGGCTGGTGTGTTTAGTCTTGCACTGCCGCTTGCCCTTGGGCTTGTCCTGGTCGCCGTGCCGACGGAGTCTGGGGGCCACCAGGTCCCCCGTTGGGTTGGGGTCATGGTCGGGGTGAGGGCCGGTGTGGGGGGGTCCCAGTCCCAAAGCGCTGGTCCTGCGGTGTTCTTTTAGCCTCTGTCTCTTGTCTGACAGCCGTGGAGGGCTGGGGGTGAGGGTGATGTGGGGGTGTGCAGGGGCCAGGGAGTGAAAGGGGGTGAGGGCAGGGGTGGTGGTCTGCAGGGGTGGTTTTCTGACAGGGTTGTTGGACGGGGTCCGGGAGAGGCGGTCCCGATGCGCTGGGGTCAGAGGAACAGACGGCAGCACCACTAGACAGAGGGAGGGGAGAGGTTAGCTGATCAAGTCCCGGCAAACAGAACCATTTCCCACAGAGCAAATACAACCAGCTAAATTACACTACAAATACTACTTATCCCCTGGCACTACTGGGGTGGAGGCTTTTGTTCCAGCCCAGCACCAACACACCTGGTGGACCTGATAAAGATAGAATGGAATATTGTTGGTTTCAAGGCCATGTGCAACAGCCAACACCAAGTGTCTCTCTTTACTAGGGTGAAACCAAAACAAGCATGTAGAGGACTTTCCTCCCAGGTCTCGTTAGGGAACGTGATGACACAGAGAGGTCTGGGACTGAACGCTACAGTGACCTTCTCACGAAGACCTCCGTGGTATCTGGGGATTCTGATCTAGAGGAGGGGGGTTATGGGATACAGGAGGGATATATGAAATATGACAGATAGACGGGGAAAACAGAGAGAGGTGAGAGAGATTGGGTGGGCAAGAGATGGAGAGTGATTGCAAAAGGGCAGCAAGCCTGCGAGACAAAGAGCGCGCGCGAGAGAGAGCGAGCGAGCGGGGGAGGGAGAACGAGCAGAACAAAGAGAGCGAGAGGGAGTGCAGGAGAGAGCGAGAGGGAGTGCAGGAGAGAGCGAGAGAAAACACGAGGGAGTGGGGGGACGCGAGAGGAGGGTGTGTGTCAGCTGTTTTCCATTGCGTGCACCAACAGCGGCATGAAACATACGGAACGACAGACCCTGGGTGCAGCTGCAATACACTGCGATACACACACTCATTTGCACGCACACACACGTGGTGAAGAGAAAGAGAGGCGGTTCCAGAGAGCCAGTGGGGAGGTTTAACTCGTCCATCTGGTAAATGATTTATCGTGCTGGGCGGGAGGCTCGCTGCAAATGGCCTTCCTCCTTTCTCCTCCTCCTCCTCTGAGGAGGATATCCAGAGGGGAGAGGCCAATCCACCACACACACGCACTCGTTCTCACACTTACCTGGTCACACACCACAGCTCTTTTCTAGTAAATAGAGAAGGGGCTAAATGGAGGAGGGGCTATATGGTGTGAGGGAAAAAATGACACGTTCTATATTGTGTGCGTGTCTCAAGAACTCTATGGACAGACTGGGTACCATGACAACAATAGGCACATGTTCTGCTTACCACCAAACAATTCCTATCTGCAGAGAACACACACACACAAGTGTGTTTGTACATGTGTGTGTGTGTGTGTGTGTGTCAACCTGTCTCGCAGTATGCAGGGTGATGACTATTATCCCCTAGCTACCTCTGACCCCCCCTCCCTCCCAGCACAGGGAACAGTCCCCAGAGAGGTGTAGCGCACCAAAGCATGTGTGGTGTGTAAACCGCTTCCCTTCTCCAATAAGGTGTAATTAATACCCTGTACTGTTGTGTTTCCTGCTTAAAGGACCCACTTTAAACATCATGTCAACCCTCATCCTATTCAAACCCTTTTACACCACTAAAGGTTTAACAGGGCTCTTATCTGCCTGGTGTGCAGTTGCACATCTTCAGATTAGTCAACGCACCCTGACAAACCCTGGGACAACGTGGAGGAGCGTTGAACACACCTCTAAACAACCTGACAAACCCTGGGACAACGTGGAGGAGCGTTGAACACACCTCTAAACACCCTGACAAACCCTGGGACAACGTGGAGGAGCGTTGAACACACCTCTAAACACCCTGACAAACCCTGGGACAACGTGGAGGAGCATTGAACACACCTCTAAACACCCTGACAAACCCTGGGACAACGTGGAGGAGCGTTGAACACACCTCTAAACACCCTGACAAACCCTGGGACAGCGTGGAGGAGCATTGAACACACCTCTAAACACCCTGACAAACCCTGGGACAACGTGGAGGAGCATTGAACACACCTCTAAACACCCTGACAAACCCTGGGACAACGTGGAGGAGCGTTGAACACACCTCTAAACACCCTGACAAACCCTGGGACAGCGTGGAGGAGCATTGAACACACCTCTAAACACCCTGACAAACCCTGGGACAGCGTGGAGGAGCATTGAACACACCTCTAAACACCCTGACAAACCCTGGGACAACGTGGAGGAGCGTTGAACACACCTCTAAACACCCTGACAAACCCTGGGACAGCGTGGAGGAGCATTGAACACACCTCTAAACACCCTGACAAACCCTGGGACAACGTGGAGGAGCATTGAACACACCTCTAAACACCCTGACAAACCCTGGGACAGCGTGGAGGAGCATTGAACACACATCTAAACACCCTGACAAACCCTGGGACAACGTGGAGGAGCGTTGAACACACCTCTAAACACCCTGACAAACCCTGGGACAACGTGGAGGAGCATTGAACACACCTCTAAACACCCTGACAAACCCTGGGACAACGTGGAGGAGCGTTGAACACACCTCTAAACACCCTGACAAACCCTGGGACAGCGTGGAGGAGCGTTGAACACACCTCTAAACACCCTGACAAACCCTGGGACAGCGTGGAGGAGCATTGAACACACCTCTAAACACCCTGACAAACCCTGGGACAACGTGGAGGAGCGTTGAACACACCTCTAAACACCCTGACAAACCCTGGGACAACGTGGAGGAGCGTTGAACACACCTCTAAACACCCTGACAAACCCTGGGACAACGTGGAGGAGCATTGAACACACCTCTAAACACCCTGACAAACCCTGGGACAACGTGGAGGAGCGTTGAACACACCTCTAAACACCCTGACAAACCCTGGGACAACGTGGAGGAGCATTGAACACACCTCTAAACACCCTGACAAACCCTGGGACAGCGTGGAGGAGCATTGAACACACCTCTAAACACCCTGACAAACCCTGGGACAACGTGGAGGAGCGTTGAACACACCTCTAAACACCCTGACAAACCCTGGGACAACGTGGAGGAGCGTTGAACACACATCTAAACACCCTGACAAACCCTGGGACAACGTGGAGGAGCATTGAACACACCTCTAAACACCCTGACAAACCCTGGGACAGCGTGGAGGAGCATTGAACACACCTCTAAACACCCTGACAAACCCTGGGACAACGTGGAGGAGCGTTGAACACACCTCTAAACACCCTGACAAACCCTGGGACAACGTGTCTAGTCACTTACACAGAGGATGTGTGTGTGTGTGTCTGACTGAGGGGTGTGTGTAGCACAGGGGATGCGAAGGAGTGTGTGTGTCTGTTGCAAAGCGGATATCTATTTGTGGACCGTTGAGAGTGTGTGTGTGTGTGTGTGTGTGTGTGTGTGTGTGTGTGTGTGTGTGTGTGTGTGTGTGTGTGTGTGTGTGTGTGTGTGTGTGTGTGTGTGTGTGTGTGTGTGTGTGTGTGTGTGTGTTTGTAGGTTCGTTAAACCATTAGAATGCAACATGGCTGAAAAGTGATTCAGAGAAGAGCAGTTTGACTGACACACACCTCTGCATGTGCCATACGTCAGAGGAGCCGTGAGCACTCACAAAGTAAAAACTCTTTAATGAAGACAAGGAAGAAGGATACGATATCAAGGAGAGAGATAGGAGAAAAAGAAAGGCGAGAAGGAATGAACAGGTGACTAGCAGAAATAAATCAGAGATGCTAAATTGGAGACGCTGAGATGAGAAAGTGAGAGACAGAGGGGGAGAAAATACTTTGGCTGGCAGAGAGAGAAAAAACCCCAGAAAGAAGCAGAGAGAGAACTGCTGGTTGAACTACCAGTGTTATTAACGGTGGAATCTCACGCCTCATTATGCCCAGGCACGAGTTGCCACGGCGATATCGTTTAAGTGCCAGAGAGAGGTAGTGGGAGAGAGAGAGAGAGAACGTTGTGTGAGAGAGAGCAAGAGAGTCAGACAGACAGAAATCTCGAGAGGAGAGAGGTACAAGCCGTCTGTCACCCAGACAACCACTAACATGTCCCCAAAACGACTGCTCCTGCCTTCGTTTCCACACCAACACCTTGTGTTTCACGTTCACTGCTCAGCCAACTTCCCTGAACTCTGTTCTCTCTGTAACCCCAAAGGGAACATACAACACGTAGCCTACGCTAGCTAGCTGGCGACAGGCCAATCTTCAAGGTCGTTTGGCCAAGGCAACACGCCCGTAGCCTACAGTGAAAAACATCCCCAAAATGTTTTACTAATAAAATAGGTGCAGTGAAATGCACAGTGAAATGTGCAGTGAAATACATTCATGGTGCTGAATGCAGTGAGTGACTCAACGCTACAGCACTGGAGTGGCTTTTATTGATGTTGAGTCAATAAAAGGTGTGGTTATTGTTCTTTATGGACGGTTGTAAAGAACATGATTATCATGCATTCCACATCCACACAGCCCAATGCCTCCGTGACTCTACTGAAAACTGTTGTCAACATCTGCCAGAAAGGATGGTTGGATGGATTATTACTATACGAAACCCAAACTCTAGCGTACCTCGCTCGATGTCGCCGTGACCAAACGCTTCATGGCACCAGGCGTGGCCGTTGACCTCTGACCTGCGTTTCAGGCTCCGGTCTTCCTGTGAGGCAACCTTCCTGTCTGTGACGCCAACCTCGGGGCACCCGTCGGGCAGGGCCGTCGTCATGGCCATGCTTCCGTTGACCTCTGTCGACCTCTGGGTGGCGGCCTGCCATTGGCTGAGCTCCTGGGCGAGGCGGGGCTTGCTGAGTCGGAGGCCGGTCAGCTCGATACACACCTTGAGGTTCTTTAGTTCCTCTGGGACGGGCTCAGTGGGGCCTGGGGAGATGGACCACCAGGGGTTAAATCAACGTTTGGGAAACCAAGTCAGTGTGGGTTGGATGATTTATGAAGTTCAGTCAGAGCAACAACCTACTGGAGATGAAAGAGAA
>NC_074671.1:59953721-60060765 GCF_029448725.1 Salvelinus fontinalis
GGTTGGGGAATGAGGCTGGGGAATAAGGCTGGGTTTGGGGAATGAGGCTGGGGAATAAGGCTGGGGTTGGGGAATGAGGCTGGGGAATAAGCCTGGGGTTGGGGAATGAGGCTGAGGAATAAGCCTGGGGTTGGGGAATGAGGCTGGGGAATAAGCCTGGGGTTGGGGAATGAGGCTGGGGAATAAGGCTGGGATTGGGGAATGAGGCTGTGGAATGAGGCTGGGGTTGGGGAATGAGGTTGGGGAATGAGGCTGGGGTTGGGGAATGAGGCTGGGGAATAGGGCTGGGGTTGGGGAATGAGGCTCAGGTTGGGGAATGAGGCCGGGGAATAGGGCTGGGGTTGGGGAATGAGGCTGGGGGATAAGCCTGGGGATGGGGAATGAGGTTGGGGAATAGGGCTGGGTTTGGGGAATGAGGCTGGGGAATAAGCCTGGGGTTGGGGATTGAGGCTGAGGTTGGGGAATGAGGCTGGGGAATGGGGCTGGGGTTGGGGAATGAGGCTGGGAAATAAGCCTGGGGTTGGGGAATGAGGCTGGGGAATATGGCTGGGTTTGGGGAATGAGGCTGGGGAATAAGCCTGGGGTTGGGGAATGAGGCTGAGGTTGGGGAATGAGGCTGGGGTTGGGGAATGAGGCTGGGGAATAAGCCTGGGGTTGGGGAATGAGGCTGGGGAATAGGGCTGGGGTTGGGGAATGAGGCTGGGGAATAAGGCTGGGGTTGGGGAATGAGGCTGGGGAATAGGGCTGGGGTTGGGGAATGAGGCTGGGGAATAGGGCTGGGGTTGGGGCGAGAGCCGCTCTAGTTGCAGGGCTGTGTTGAGTCTGTTTAGCGGAGGTTGGGCTGCTAGCGGGGGCTAATCTCCACCGTCAGAGAAGGACTGGGAATTGGCCAGGATTCCACTAGAGCAGAGCTGAGAGAGCCAGGCTGTCTCTGCACCCCAGCGCTCAGCCAACAGAGCTAGGAGGAGGAGGATGGGGGAGAGGGGGAGGGGAGGTTAACAGAGTATAATTTGAGGACAGAGGAGCCTTTTGGGGACTGGGAGAAGGGAGGGGGCTGGCTGCTCTACCTCTATTCCTCCCCTCCTTCACCACCATCTATCCCCCCATCCCCAGGCCTCACCTGCAGGTTAACAATAGCCCGGGGCTTTAAGAGCCCGACAGGCCGCCACGGCACATACACACACGCAGCCAGCAGCTTAGCTTCTGCCTGGCTGAGCAGCGCGGGAACACACACACACACACACAGCGTGTTGTGTTCACTCACTCTTTCTGCGAACTAAAACACCACTGCGGTGGAGGGCAGCTCCACGGGCTCATAGCGTGGGCGGGGGTGAGGGAGGGGGGAGGATTGTAGTAAGGGAGGGAGGGAGACAGAGGGGAGGCAAGGCAACGGCCAACAGTAATTATACTGGAGCTTGTGGAGACGGGGCTTGGCAGGGCGGCTTATACAGAGCAGAGAGCTTCGTACTTCCAACTCCACTGCTCTCTATAGACCACCATCTCCTTTAGATCTGCCCAGTGAAACCTGACTGGCTGAAATCTTAGAAAGACCCATCCTATCAGTCTTCCTTCCTTGTGGTCCCAACTGCTAAAACACCAGATGAAAGTCATCATCAAATCCCAAATCTTGATTTTCAATCAGGCGAGTTATTCCTGAGTTGGAACAAAAGCCAACACATACTGCTTCGCTGTAGGAACCAGGAAAGGACTATTGAGGATGATTTTAAAGACTTTAAAAGGGTTAGGTATGTATGTGTTCTGGGAGATTACCTGCAGTGCCCGCTGCTCTCTGCTCAGCTTGCTGGAATCGGCGTACAGCTCGGTGGTGACACACTTGATGCGGTCACCAACGTAGCCAGAGGAGTTTGCGATGCGCTTGGCCAGGCTGGACCTCCTGGCCCTGGGGCAGCCTTGGTCGTCGTACTCCTCACCCTCGTGGGACTCTGTGTCCGTGTGCATGTCCTTGTCCAGGTCCGAGTAGTGGTCCATGGTCCTTTCATTCCTAAACCCAGATTCGTTCAAGGTGCGTTCCCTAGGAGAGTGGTCTGCGGAGGTGCGGTCCTCGCAAGAGCGGACCCTACATGTACGATCCACACGTGTACGGTCCCAAGAGCTGCGGTCCTTAAAAGTACAGTCCTCATGCGTATGGTCCCAGAAACTGTGGTCCCCAGAACTACGGTCCACAGAGGTGGGATCCTCAAAGGTACAGTCCCTGCTCTTAAGGCCCTCTAAAGATTGGTCTCTACGGTCCCAAGAGGTGCGGTCTCCAGAAGTCCTTGCGCAGCGAAGGGTCTGCTCTTCTGGCAGGTCAGAGATGGGGCTGCTCTCTGCAGGGCTGGGGCTGTCCTCCCCATGTCTGGGAAAGGGGCAGGGGGAGAGGGCTGGGGGCTCAGGACGGAGGGAGGAAGGGTGGAAGCCCAGCCACAGCTGGCTGCGTTGCTGCTGTTCTGCCTGCCTGTGGGCCTGGCCTGGCCTGAGTTCAACAGCCTGGCCGGTACGGAGCATGTGCTGAAGCTCTGCTTCTCTCCCCTCATTTCTCCCGATACTCCCACTACCCACTGGTTTGGAAGGGTCTCCTCTCTTAGCGCATGGAGAGACAGCTTTGGTCAGGGGAGAGTCGCTGTCCCCATCGTATTGGATTAAGTCGATACAGACTATCTCCTCTCTAGGTCCCGTCAGGGGATTGTGGTTGAGGCTCTTTGAGCCCAGGCCTGTGGACCTGTCGGTCTCTCTGTCCACCCTGCGGGTGTGTTTAGTGTCTGGGGCCTGGGTCTGGCTCTTGTAGGCCGGGGCAGAGTCCTCGTGGTGCTGCCAAATCTTCTCCTTGGGCCTGGACCTGAGCTCCTGCAGCCGCTCGCTGGTCTTGAGGTCCAGGCCTGTGTGGGGGGAGGACATGAGGGGGTGGACCATCTCCTGGGAGTCATGGAAGGTCAGGTAGTCCCCGTGGCTGGGGGGGATGCCGTACGGGAGGCCGTGCTTGGGGGGCAGGCGGGGTGGGTACAAGCTGCTGCTGCCCAGCAGAACAGGGTGGGGGTACACTGGGCCTTTGCCTGGCATGGGCATGTGGGGCAGGGACATGCTCTCCTGGACCGAGTAGGGCAGGTATCTGTTAGCGTAGGCTAGGCTAGGGGGCAGATAGCCGTCACTCTGGGGGAGGTAGAGGTGGCTGGGGGGGTGGCCGGACGGATGGCCGTTGTCTAAGTGGGGCGGCTGCTGGGGTTTGAAGGGCATCTCCTGAGCCTCTGGTTTCTTGAGGGGTTTCAATGGCTTCCCAGAAGAGGGATGGCTGCCCACTCTGTTGGAAGAAGGGGCTGTCTCAGAGTAGTTGGGGGAGGATCTTGGCCAATCACCGTTGACCTTGGGAGACGGGGAGGCAGAGGACGGTCGGCTCCCAGAAGGGGCTACAACAGCTGGGGCATGGCTGGGGACGACAGCCCCATCGACCTCACCTATCCTGGGACAGGAAGAGCTTCGCTGCTGCGGCGAAGACAAGTTCTCCAGGTTTTTATGTTTGATGACGGAGGGGTCTTTGTTGTGGTTGGCGTCTGAGCTGGAGCTGTCGTGAACCGGGGTCGGGCTGGGCACCACCCAGGAGGAGCGTAAAGTGCTAATGATCTCAGGCCTCTCGGGGGTTTTGGAGGAAATCCCTGACGGGGAGAGAGTCTCTTTGAGGAGCTCCCGGCTGGGGGGTAAGCCGTATCGAGCCGCGGGCGAGTAGCCCAGCTTAGCCAAGGCCTCTAGTTTTGGGGGGAATCCGTTGGGGGAGCCTTCCAACTCCAGGATTCTGGCTGACAGATCCAGAGGCTTGTCCGCAGGGTCTTTGGCAGGAGCCTGTAGTACTGCTGGTCTATCAGAGGACAAAGTCTTTAAAGGGGACTGGCTCCGCTTCCTTTCCCCATTCCTCTCCACATTCCTGTGCTCTGAGCTGCTGCCCAGCTCTTTGGGTTTGGCTTTGTGGGTGTTGCTGCCGGATCGCACCGGGGAGCGGTGCTCAGAGGCTATGCTGCTCATGTAGAAAGGATGGGACACCGACGGGGAGGAAGAGGTGGTGGTGGTGGTGGAGCAGGGGGGGCTTCTGAACAGTGACTTCTGGATGTCCAAAGTGCTGTTGTCTATGAGAGGAGCGGGGGGAGAGACTGAGGTCTGGGCGGGGTGGGTGGCTGTGCGGGGGGACTGCATTATAAGTGCTTGGGTGGAGTCCACTGGTAGGCTGCTGCTAATGCCAGTTCCAGCACTGCTACTACTGGTAATACTGCTACTGTTGTGAATGATGGTGCTGCCAGAGCTCTTACTAGAGGAAGTCCGACTGGACTTACTACTGCTGCTGTTGTTGTGCTGCCTGTCACTATGGGACTGGGGTTGGGACTGGGGCTGCCTGTCACTATGGGACTGGGGTTGGGACTGGGGCTGCCTGTCACTATGGGACTGGGGTTGGGACTGGGGCTGCCTGTCACTATGGGACTGGGGTTGGGACTGGGGCTGCCTGTCACTATGGGACTGGGGTTGGGACTGGGGCTGCCTGTCACTATGGGACTGGTGATGGGGTTGGGACTGGGGCTGCCTGTCTCTACTGTGTGATTGGTGATGGGGTTGGGACTGGGGCTGCCTGTCTCTACTGTGTGATTGGTGATGGGGTTGGGACTGGGGCTGCCTGTCACTATGTGACTGGTGATGGGGTTGGGACTGGGGCTGCCTGTCACTATGTGACTGGTGATGGGGTTGGGACTGGGGCTGCCTGTCACTATGTGATTGGTGATGGGGTTGGGACTGGGGCTGCCTGTCACTATGTGACTGGTGATGGGGTTGGGACTGGGGCTGCCTGTCACTATGTGACTGGTGATGGGGTTGGGACTGGGGCTGCCTGTCACTATGTGACTGGTGATGGGGTTGGGACTGGGGCTGCCTGTCACTATGTGACTGGTGATGGGGTTGGGACTGCTGGTGGGCCTGGTGCTGCTGGTGAAGCTGGGACCCGTAGGTGGAGGCCTCGTGGTGGATCCGGGGCCCCAGGCCCTGGATCGGGGAGAGGGTGTTGGGGACCACCGTGGCCATGGGGATCCTCATAGGAGGGGCCAGGGGGGAGGAGATGGGGGCCGGGGGGTACGTGGGCATGTAGAAGAGGCGCTCTGCCCCAGCAGCGCTACCCCCCGCCCCTCCACACAGGGACTGGTAGGCCAGGTGCTGGGGCAGGTAGGGTGAGGGCTGGGACAGGAACGAGGCCTTGTACATGTTGAGGGCTGCGTATTTGGAGGAGTCCAGGAAGGGGTACAGTCCGGGGTCAGCGTACGGGTTTACTGCCCAGGGCAGTCGCAGGAAGCCGTTGCTGCCGCTGAGGCCCAGCTCAGAGGGCTTATCTCCAGGCCCCACACGCCGCTCCATCCCCAGGCCCTCCCCTCCTCCACCAGGCCTCTGCAACCCGGGGGGAGAGCTCTTATACAGACCCACGTAACCGTTACCAGGCTTCCTGCCTTCCAAGGTTAACCCTTCGGGTTTGTAGACAAGGTCGTAGCCCAGGGGCAAGGAGGAGACCCCCTCTCTGGCTTTTTGGGAGGCGGACAGGGTGCGGATGCCCGGGTAGACCATCCCTCCGTGGACGCGGAGGCTCTCCCTCATCAGGCTGCTACGGTCCATGCCCAGGGCAGCTAGCGGGTTCATTCTGCAAGCAGCACTCGCATCCACCTGCAACAAGACAACACACAACGCCAAAGAGAGGGATGAGAGACTGAGCCTTATAGCACTAAAGGGATGATATTCTCATATACACATTTATGGTTTGTCAGTATACCGTGGAGTGCTATGAGACAAGCTCTTGTGATATTACATTAGAGAATATTAAAGTGAATTAACTCACTTTTGGAAATATAATAAGTAGAATTTCCCCACAATAAAAACAGATCCACTATCAACTTTTAAAGCTGTATTAAGACCCTCTTAAACAGTTAACACAAATCAAGAGACCACTAGCCAGAGACGTGGGTATATTTTGTAGAATTTCCATTAGCAGCACATTAGTAATACATCTCCATTAATCAAGCACGGGGGGATTCATTTAACAGAGAGCTCCATTTTAAAAAGCCCTGTCTCCATACTGTAACCACAACACTGAAGAACACGTCTCCATACTGTAACCACAACACTGAAGAACACGTCTCCATACTGTAACCACAACACTGAAGAACACGTCTCCATACTGTAACCACAACACTGAAGAACACGTCTCCATACTGTAACCACAACACTGAAGAACACGTCTCCATACTGTAACCACAACACTTAAGAACACGTCTCCATACTGTAACCACAACACTGAAGAACACGTCTCCATACTGTAACCACAACACTGAAGAACACGTCTCCATACTGTAACCACAACACTGAAGAACACGTCTCCATACTGTAACCACAACACTTAAGAACACGTCTCCATACTGTAACCACAACACTGAAGAACACGTCTCCATACTGTAACCACAACACTGAAGAACACGTCTCCATACTGTAACCACAACACTTAAGAACACGTCTCCATACTGTAACCACAACACTGAAGAACACGTCTCCATACTGTAACCACAACACTGAAGAACACGTCTCCATACTGTAACCACAACACTTAAGAACACGTCTCCATACTGTAACCACAACACTGAAGAACACGTCTCCATACTGTAACCACAACACTGAAGAACACGTCTCCATACTGTAACCACAACACTTAAGAACACGTCTCCATACTGTAACCACAACACTTAAGAACACGTCTCCATACTGTAACCACAACACTTAAGAACACGTCTCCATACTGTAACCACAACACTGAAGAACACGTCTCCATACTGTAACCACAACACTTAAGAACACGTCTCCATACTGTAACCACAACACTTAAGAACACGTCTCCATACTGTAACCACAACACTTAAGAACACGTCTCCATACTGTAACCACAACACTGAAGAACACGTCTCCATACTGTAACCACAACACTTAAGAACACGTCTCCATACTGTAACCACAACACTTAAGAACACGTCTCCATACTGTAACCACAACACTTAAGAACACGTCTCCATACTGTAACCACAACACTTAAGAACACGTCTCCATACTGTAACCACAACACTTAAGAACACGTCTCCATACTGTAACCACAACACTTAAGAACACGTCTCCATACTGTAACCACAACACTTAAGAACACGTCTCCATACTGTAACCACAACACTGAAGAACACGTCTCCATACTGTAACCACAACACTTAAGAACACGTCTCCATACTGTAACCACAACACTTAAGAACACGTCTCCATACTGTAACCACAACACTGAAGAACACGTCTCCATACTGTAACCACAACACTTAAGAACACGTCTCCATACTGTAACCACAACACTTAAGAACACGTCTCCATACTGTAACCACAACACTTAAGAACACGTCTCCATACTGTAACCACAACACTTAAGAACACGTCTCCATACTGTAACCACAACACTGAAGAACACGTCTCCATACTGTAACCACAACACTGAAGAACACGTCTCCATACTGTAACCACAACACTTAAGAACACGTCTCCATACTGTAACCACAACACTGAAGAACACGTCACCATACTGTAACCACAACACTTAAGAACACGTCTCCATACTGTAACCACAACACTTAAGAACACGTTTCCGGACCTACTCTACAACAAGGGAAAGTCAAGGTCATTGGAGAGCGCCAGACAAGCAGCAGAATATGGAGCCTTGCTTTGCAAATGGCACCTTATTCCCTATTTAGAGCACTACTATGGTCAAAAATAGTGCATTATATAGGGAATAGGGTGCCATTTGGGACGAATCCTTGCTCTATCTGGCTCTTGTAAGAGGGAAGCGCTAGCTGCAGCTGATTCCTAACAGGGGAAGAGAAGCCTTTGAGGTAGCCAGGCAAACGCCATGTATCAGTCTGATCCATCATCACTAGCAGGGGGATTCATGTCTACCTGGATTGCTGATGTACCGCTACATTAGACCAGCCCTCTGTTCTACTCCCACAGACCAAACCATACCTGGGTTCAAACAGTAGTTGTTTTTATTCAAATACTTCAGCTGCACTTGATTGAGCCTGCCTGGCGCAATGGCACCAATGAAATCGTCCCAAAAGTGCACATTTTCACCCAACTCGTACTGCAAGGCTCCATCAAACACTCAAACTATTTCAGATAGCTAAATACTATTTGGACCCGGATCTCCCTGCCACAGAGCGAGTCCATGACAGAGTAGAGTACTGATGCCAGGAAGTGGATTAATTGAGTTTCCTGCTTGCCCACGGTACGATACGGGGGCGGCTGTTTGATTCATCTCCTATTGGATCAACTGCAGGACCCATTTAGAAATGATAGCAGGCAGCCCAGTGGAGGAGTAGCTCCACCACAGTAATCCTACATCCAAATGATAGCAAGCAGCCCAGTGGAGGAGTAGCTACACCACAGTAATCCTACATCCAAATGAAAGCAGGCAGCCCAGTGGAGAAGTAGCTCCACCACAGTAATCCTACATCCAAATGAAAGCAGGCAGCCCAGTGGAGAAGTAGCTCCACCACAGTAATCCTACATCCAAATGGTAGCAGGCAGCCCAGTGGAGGAGTAGCTACACCACAGTAATCCTATATCCAAATGGTAGCAGGCAGCCCAGTGGAGGAGTAGCTCCACCACAGTAATCCTACATCCAAATGATAGCAGGCAGCCCAGTGGAGGAGTAGCTACACCACAGTAATCCTACGTCCAAATGATAGCAGGCAGCCCAGTGGAGGAGTAGCTACACCACAGTAATCCTACATCCAAATGATAGCAGGCAGCCCAGTGGAGGAGTAGCTACACCACAGTAATCCTACATCCAAATGATAGCAGGCAGCCCAGTGGAGGAGTAGCTACACCACAGTAATCCTACATCCAAATGATAGCAGGCAGCCCAGTGGAGGAGTAGCTACACCACAGTAATCCTACATCCAAATGATAGCAGGCAGCCCAGTGGAGGAGTAGCTACACCACAGTAATCCTACATGATAGCAGGCAGCCCACTGGAGGAGTAGCTACACCACAGTAATCCTACATCCAAATGATAGCAGGCAGTCCACTGGAGGAGTAGCTCCACCACAGTAATCCTACATCCAAATGATAGCAGGCAGCCCAGTGGAGGAGTAGCTACACCACAGTAATCCTACATCCAAATGATAGCAGGCAGCCCAGTGGAGGAGTAGCTACACCACAGTAATCCTACATCCAAATGATAGCAGGCAGTCCACTGGAGGAGTAGCTCCACCACAGTAATCCTACATCCAAATGATAGCAGGCAGCCCAGTGGAGGAGTAGCTACACCACAGTAATCCTACATCCAAATGATAGCAGGCAGCCCAGTGGAGGAGTAGCTACACCACAGTAATCCTACATCCAAATGAAAGCAGGCAGCCCAGTGGAGGAGTAGCTACACCACAGTAATCCTATATCCAAATGGTAGCAGGCAGCCCAGTGGAGGAGTAGCTCCACCACAGTAATCCTACATCCAAATGATAGCAGGCAGCCCAGTGGAGGAGTAGCTACACCACAGTAATCCTACATCCAAATGATAGCAGGCAGCCCAGTGGAGGAGTAGCTACACCACAGTAATCCTACATCCAAATGATAGCAGGCAGCCCAGTGGAGGAGTAGCTACACCACAGTAATCCTACATGATAGCAGGCAGCCCACTGGAGGAGTAGCTCCACCACTGTAATCCTACATTCAAATGATAGCAGGCAGCCCAATGGAGGAGTAGCTCCACCACAGTAATCCTACATCCAAATGAAAAGCAAAGCCCTTGTGGAGGGCTCTTCCAGGTTTGCCATTCGCTACATTACAGAGAGGGCTTTATATCCTAGCTTACCATGCTTTGTGTGATGTGGTTCCTGGATGGTTAGTACCACATGGGTAGTCTGCCTCCCACCATCCCTCACTGGTACAATCCTGTCAAGACAAAGACAGAACAAATATGTGTTACCATCAATCAATCAATCAAATTTATAAAGCCCTTTTTACATCAGCAGATGTCACAAAGTGCTTATACAGAAACACAGCCTAAAACCCCAAAGAGCAAGCGATGCAGAAAAGCAGTGGCTAGGAAAAAGTGTTTAGAAAGGCAGGAACCTAGAGAACGTGCGACAAAGAGCGCAAGACTGAGTCAAAACAGCAGGTGACAAGGTAGCACGTCAGGTGAACTGGTCAGGGTTCCTCTTAGATAAAAAATATACAACTATCGGAACTAAGACTACAAATAATTGATGTTGGCACAAGATGGGGGGAAAGTTGAAGCATAACTAACTCAATTATGTTGATGTTGGTATGTGTATTGTTAAGAAAATAAAATCTTAGAACAAATAAAGAAACCCAGCCTAAAACCCAGAAAGACCAAGCAATACAGAAGTGCAGTGGCTGGGAAAAACACACTAGGAAGACAGGAACCTAGGAGGAAACCGGGAGAGAGGAGGAAACCGGGAGAGAGAGGAGGAAACCGAGAGAGAGAGAGGAGGAAACCGGGAGAGAGAGAGGAGGAAACCGTGAGAGAGAGAGGAGGAAACCGGGAGAGAGAGAGGAGGAAACCGGGAGAGAGAGAGGAGGAAACCGGGAGAGAGAGGAGGAAACCGGGAGAGAGAGGAGGAAACCGAGAGAGAGAGGAGGAAACCGAGAGAGAGAGGAGGAAACCGAGAGAGAGAGGAGGAAACCGAGAGAGAGAGGAGGAAACCGGGAGAGAGAGGAGGAAACCGGGAGAGAGAGGAGGAAACCGGGAGAGAGAGGAGGAAACCGAGAGAGAGAGGAGGAAACCGGGAGAGAGAGGAGGAAACCGATAGAGAGAGAGGAGGAAACCGGGAGAGAGAGGAGGAAACCGGGAGAGAGAGGAGGAAACCGAGAGAGAGAGGGGAGGAAACCGGGAGAGAGAGGAGGAAACCGATAGAGAGAGAGGAGGAAACCGGGAGAGAGGAGGAAACCGAGAGAGAGAGAGGAGGAAACCGGGAGAGAGAGAGGAGGAAACCGGGAGAGAGAGGAGGAAACCGGGAGAGAGGAAGAAACCGCAGGTCCGGGACAAGGTAGCACGTCCAGTGAACAGATCAGAGTTTCATTGCCACAGGCAGAATTTCTTGGACTAATCAAATCTTGGCAAATGTAAGGCATCTATGGTATAGCAATTTGACATTTCTGTTTGGGATCAAGGAGCCAGAGCAATGATAACAAATGCCTCCTCTCAGCTCGTCTCCGAGGCAGAACATAACTCATAATCCAACGGCCCCAAAGGCTGTCATCTGTCACAGGGAAATGTTTCAGCGCTCGCTGCGCTCTGACAAAAATGCAATCACCTCACTGCCTCACCTGGGCTTTCCAGCCACACACCTCACTGCCTCACCTGGGCTTTCCAGCCACACACACCTCACTGCCTCACCTGGGCTTTCCGGCCACACACCTCACTGCCTCGCCTGGGCTTTCCAGCCACACACCTCACTGCCTCACCTGGGCTTTCCAGCCACACACCTCACCTGGGCTTTCCAGCCACACACCTCACTGCCTAACCTGGGCTTTCCAGCCACACACCTCACTGCCTCACCTGGGCTTTCCAGCCACACACCTCACTGCCTCACCTGGGCTTTCCGGCCACACACCTCACTGCCTCACCTGGGCTTTCCAGCCACACACCTCACTGCCTCACCTGGGCTTTCCAGCCACACACCTCACTGCCTCACCTGGGCTTTCCAGCCACACAGCTTGCTGCCTCACCTGGGGTTTCCAGACACACAGCTTGCTGCCTCATCTGGGATTTCCAGCAACACAGCTTGCTACCTCATCTGGGATTTCCAGCAACACAGCTTGCTGATTCACCTGTGCTTTCCAGCCACACAGCTTGCTGCTTCACCTGTGCTATCCAGCCACACAGCTTGCTGCCTCACCTGGGCTTTCCAGCCACACAGCTTGCTGCCTCACCTGGGCTTTCCGGCCACACAGCTTGCTGCACCATCTGGGATTTCCAGCAACACAGCTTGCTGCTTCACCTGTGCTTTCCAGCCACACACCTCACTGCCTCACCTGGGCTTTCCAGCCACATACCTCACTGCCTCACCTGGGCTTTCCTGCCGCACACCTCACTGCCTCACCTGGGCTTTCAAGCCACACAGCTTGCTGCCTCACCTGGGTTCTCCAGCCACACAGCTTGCTGCTTCACCTGGGCTTTCCAGCCACACAGCTTGCTGCCTCATCTGGGCTTTCCAGCCACACAGCTTGCTGCCTCACCTGGGCTTTCCAGCCACACAGCTTGCTGCCTAACCTGGGATTTCCAGCCACACACCTCACTGCCTCACCTGGGCTTTCCAGCCACACACCTCACTGCCTCGCCTGGGCTTTCCAGCCACACACCTCACTGCCTCACCTGGGCTTTCCAGCCACACACCTCACTGCCTCACCTGGGCTTTCCAGCCACACACCTCACTGCCTCACCTGGGCTTTCCAGCCACACAGCTTGCTGCCTCACCTGGGTTCTCCAGCCACACAGCTTGCTGCTTCACCTGGGCTTTCCAGCCACACAGCTTGCTGCCTCATCTGGGCTTTCCAGCCACAAAGCTTGCTGCCTCACCTGGGCTTTCCAGCCACACAGCTTGCTGCCTCACCTGGGATTTCCAGCCACACAGCTTGCTGCCTCACCTGGGCTTTCCAGCCACACAGCTTGCTGCCTCACCTGGGCTTTCCAGCCACACAGCTTGCTGCACCATCTGGGATTTCCAGCAACACAGCTTGCTGCTTCACCTGTGCTTTCCAGCCACACACCTCACTGCCTCACCTGGGCTTTCCAGCCACACACCTCACTGCCTCACCTGGGCTTTCCAGCCACACACCTCACTGCCTCACCTGGGCTTTCAAGCCACACAGCTTGCTGCCTCACCTGGGTTCTCCAGCCACACAGCTTGCTGCTTCACCTGGGCTTTCCAGCCACACAGCTTGCTGCCTCATCTGGGCTTTCCAGCCACACAGCTTGCTGCCTCACCTGGGCTTTTCAGCCACACAGCTTGCTGCCTCACCTGGGATTTCCGGCCACACACCTCACTGCCTCGCATGGGCTTTCCAGCCACCCAGCCACACACCTCACTGCCTCACCTGGGCTTTCCAGCCACACACCTCACCTGGGCTTTCCAGCCACACACCTCACTGCCTCACCTGGGCTTTCCAGCCACACAGCTTGCTGCCTCACCTGGGTTCTCCAGTCACACAGCTTGGCTGCAACATAAAAAGGAGAAGGGGCCTTTGGCAGGAGATGACATACACAAACACACACCAGACGCATGCCACACACATACACACACAGTCACCCGCTATTGATGGGTTTACAGACGTGGGATTTCAATAATGCAGGCCTGCCCTTATCTCCAGCCATTGAAGGAGGGGGAGGAGGGGGAGAGAGTGGCCATTTTCATCCATCAAACTATCCCCACCTCCCGCTTCCTCCACGCTCCCCTCTGGCTAGCTGCTTTCCTCATTTGCATAGCAACATTGCAGCTACGAAGCAACATTACCATTGCCAAGCAACCTGAACAAAGAAATAGGGCAAAAACAACATGTCGAGGGGACTTCCAACGTTTTAGATGTATGCAAATTCCCACCTGTGGATTGGGGGAATATTCTAGTGGAATGAAAGTCTCCTTAGAAAGTTCCAGTTCATCACTTCATTTGACAATCAACAATGTAAAGGATGGAAGTATGTGCACAACCTAGATACTGCAGTAGCAATATATACACACAGAGAGAGAGTACCAGTCAGTAGCAATATATACACACACACAGAGAGAGTACCAGTCAGTAGCAATATATACACACAGAGAGAGAGTACCAGTCAGTAGCAATATATACACACACACAGAGAGAGTACCAGTCAGTAGCAATATATACACACACACACAGAGAGAGAGTACCAGTCAGTAGCAATATATACACACACACACACAGAGAGAGTACCAGTCAGTAGCAATATATACACACACACAGAGAGAGTACCAGTCAGTAGCAATATATACACACACACACACAGAGAGAGTACCAGTCAGTAGCAATATATACACACACACACAGAGAGAGAGTACCAGTCAGTAGCAATATATACACACACACACAGAGAGAGAGTACCAGTCAGTAGCAATATATACACACACACACACACAGAGAGAGTACCAGTCAGTAGCAATATATACACACACACAGAGAGAGTACCAGTCAGTAGCAATATATACACACACACACAGAGAGAGTACCAGTCAGTAGCAATATATACACACACACAGAGAGAGTACCAGTCAGTAGCAATATATACACACACACACAGAGAAAGTACCAGTCAGTAGCAATATATAAACACACACAGAGAGAGTACCAGTCAGTAGCAATATACATACACACACACACACAGAGAGAACCAGTCAGTAGCAATATATAAACACACACAGAGAGAGAGAACCAGTCAGTAGCAATATATAAACACACACAGAGAGAGTACCAGTCAGTAGCAATATATACACACACAGAGAGAGTACCAGTCAGTAGCAATATATACACACACACACACAGAGAGAGAACCAGTCAGTAGCAATATATACACACACACAGAGAGAGTACCAGTCAGTAGCAATATACACACACACACACAGAGAGAGAGAGAGTACCAGTCAGTAGCAATATATACACACACACACACACAGAGAGAGTACCAGTCAGTAGCAATATATACACACACAGAGAGAGTACCAGTCAGTAGCAATATATACACACACACAGAGAGAGTACCAGTCAGTAGCAATATATACACACACACAGAGAGAGTACCAGTCAGTAGCAATATACACACACACACACACAGAGAGAGAGAGTGCCAGTCAGTAGCAATATATACACACACACACACACACACAGAGAGAGTACCAGTCAGTAGCAATATATACACACACACACAGAGAGAGTACCAGTCAGTAGCAATATACACACACACAGAGAGAGTACCAGTCAGTAGCAATATATACACACACACAGAGAGAGTACCAGTCAGTAGCAATATATACACACACACACACACACAGAGAGAGAGTACCAGTCAGTAGCAATATACACACACACAAACACACACACACACACACACACACAGAGAGAGTACCAGTCAGTAGCAATATATACACACACACACAGAGAGAGTACCAGTCAGTAGCAATATATACACACACAGAGAGAGTACCAGTCAGTAGCAATATATACACACACAGAGAGTACCCGTCAGTAGCAATATATACACACACAGAGAGAGTACCCGTCAGTAGCAATATATACACACACAGAGAGAGTACCAGTAAGTAGCAATATACACACACACAGAGAGAGAGTACCAGTCAGTAGCAATATATACACACACAGAGAGAGTACCAGTCAGTAGCAATATATACACACACAGAGAGAGTACCAGTCAGTAGCAATATATACACACACAGAGAGAGTACCAGTCAGTAGCAATATATACACACACACAGAGAGTACCAGTCAGTAGCAATATATACACACACACAGAGAGAGTACCAGTCAGTAGCAATATATACACACACAGAGAGAGTACCAGTCAGTAGCAATATATACACACACACACACACACAGAGAGAGAGTACCAGTCAGTAGCAATATATACACACACACACACACACACACAGAGAGAGTACCAGTCAGTAGCAATATATACACACACACACAGAGAGAGTACCAGTCAGTAGCAATATATACACACACACACACACAGAGAGAGTACCAGTCAGTAGCAATATATACACACACACACAGAGAGAGTACCAGTCAGTAGCAATATATACACACACACACACAGAGAGAGAGAGAGAGAGTACCAGTCAGTAGCAATATATACACACAGAGAGAGTACCAGTCAGTAGCAATATATACACACACAGAGAGTACCAGTCAGTAGCAATATATACACACAGAGAGAGTACCAGTCAGTAGCAATATATACACAAACAGAGAGAGAACCAGTCAGTAGCAATATATACACACACAGAGAGAGTACCAGTCAGTAGCAATATATACACACACACAGAGAGAGTACCAGTCAGTAGCAATATATACACACACACAGAGAGAGTACCAGTCAGTAGCAATATACACACACACACACAGAGAGAGAGAGAGTACCAGTCAGTAGCAATATATACACACACACACACACACACAGAGAGAGTACCAGTCAGTAGCAATATATACACACACACACAGAGAGAGTACCAGTCAGTAGCAATATACACACACACAGAGAGAGTACCAGTCAGTAGCAATATATACACACACACAGAGAGAGTACCAGTCAGTAGCAATATATACACACACACACACACAGAGAGAGAGTACCAGTCAGTAGCAATATACACACACACACACACACACAGAGAGAGTACCAGTCAGTAGCAATATATACACACACACACGGAGAGAGTACCAGTCAGTAGCAATATATACACACACAGAGAGAGTACCAGTCAGTAGCAATATATACACACACAGAGAGAGTACCCGTCAGTAGCAATATATACACACACAGAGAGAGTACCCGTCAGTAGCAATATATACACACACAGAGAGAGTACCAGTCAGTAGCAATATATACACACACAGAGAGAGTACCAGTCAGTAGCAATATATACACACACAGAGAGAGTACCCGTCAGAAGCAATATATACACACACAGAGAGAGTACCCGTCAGTAGCAATATATACACACACAGAGAGAGTACCCGTCAGTAGCAATATATACACACACAGAGAGAGTACCAGTCAGTAGCAATATATACACACACAGAGAGAGTACCCGTCAGTAGCAATATATACATACACAGAGAGAGTACCCGTCAGTAGCAATATATACACACACAGAGAGAGTACCAGTCAGTAGCAATATATACACACACACACAGAGAGAGTACCAGTCAGTAGCAATATACACACACACACAGAGAGAGTACCAGTCAGTAGCAATATACACACACACACACAGAGAGAGTACCAGTCAGTAGCAATATACACACACACACACAGAGAGAGTACCGGTCAGTAGCAATATACACACACACAGAGAGAGTACCAGTCAGTAGCAATATACACACACACACACAGAGAGAGTACCGGTCAGTAGCAATATACACACACACAGAGAGAGTACCAGTCAGTAGCAATATATACACACACACAGAGAGAGTACCAGTCAGTAGCAATATACACACACACACACACACACACAGAGAGAGTACCAGTCAGTAGCAATATACACACACACACACAGAGAGAGTACCAGTCAGTAGCAATATACACACACACACAGAGAGAGAGTACCGGTCAGTAGCAATATACACACACAGAGAGAGAGTACCAGTCAGTAGCAATATACACACACACACACAGAGAGAGTACCGGTCAGTAGCAATATACACACACACAGAGAGAGTACCAGTCAGTAGCAATATACACACACACAGAGAGAGAGTACCAGTCAGTAGCAATATATACACACACAGAGAGAGTACCAGTCAGTAGCAATATATACACACACAGAGAGAGTACCAGTCAGTAGCAATATACACACACACAGAGAGAGTACCAGTCAGTAGCAATATATACACACACAGAGAGAGTACCAGTCAGTAGCAATATATACACACACACAGAGAGTACCAGTCAGTAGCAATATATACACACACACACACAGAGAGAGTACCAGTCAGTAGCAATATACACACACACACACAGAGAGAGTACCAGTCAGTAGCAATATATACACACACACACACAGAGAGAGTACCAGTCAGTAGCAATATACACACACACACACACAGAGAGTACCAGTCAGTAGCAATATATACACACACACACACAGAGAGAGTACCAGTCAGTAGCAATATACACACACACACACAGAGAGAGTACCAGTCAGTAGCAATATATACACACACAGAGAGAGTACCAGTCAGGAGCAATATATACACACACACACACACACACACAGAGAGAGAGTACCAGTCAGTAGCAAAATATACACACACAGAGAGAGTACCAGTCAGTAGCAATATATACACACACACACACACACAGAGAGAGAGTACCAGTCAGTAGCAATATATACACACACACACAGAGAGAGTACCAGTCAGTAGCAATATATACACACACACAGAGAGAGTACCAGTCAGTAGCAATATATACACACACACACAGAGAGAGTACCAGTCAGTAGCAATATATACACACACACACACACACAGAGAGAGTACCAGTCAGTAGCAATATTAAACACACACACACAGAGAGAGTACCAGTCAGTAGCAATATATACACACACAGAGAGAGTACCAGTCAGTAGCAATATATACACACACACAGAGAGAGTACCAGTCAGTAGCAATATATACACACACACACACACAGAGAGAGTACCAGTCAGTAGCAATATATACACACACACAGAGAGAGTACCAGTCAGTAGCAATATACACACACACACACACACACACACACACACACACACACACACACACACACACACACACACACAGAGAGTACCCGTCAGTAGCAATATACACACACACACACACACACACACACACACACACACACACACACACACACACACACACACACACACACACACACACACACACACACACACACACACACACAGAGAGAGTACCAGTCAGTAGCAATACACACACACACACACACAGAGAGAGTACCAGTCAGGAGCAATATATATATATACACACAGAGAGAGTACCCGTCAGTAGCAATATATACACACACAGAGAGAGTACCAGTCAGTAGCAATATATACACACACACACACACAGAGAGTACCAGTCAGTAGCAATATATACACACACACACACAGAGAGAGTACCAGTCAGTAGCAATATATATATACACACACACACACACACACACACACACACACACACACACACACACACACACACACACACACAGAGAGTACCAGTCAGTAGCAATATATACACACACACAGAGAGAGTACCAGTCAGGAGCAATATATATTTTTACACACAGAGAGAGTACCAGTCAGTAGCAATATATACACACACACAGAGAGAGTACCAGTCAGTAGCAATATATACACACACACAGAGAGAGTACCGGTCAGTAGCAATATATACACACACACACAGAGAGAGTACCAGTCAGTAGCAATATATACACACACACAGAGAGAGTACCGGTCAGTAGCAATATATACACACACACACACAGAGAGAGTACCAGTCAGTAGCAATATATACACACACACACACAGAGAGAGTACCAGTCAGTAGCAATATATATGAATGCCATTTAGCAGACGCTTTCTTTCAAAGTTAATTAAAAAAATATATATTTAGCCTTTATTTAACTAGGCAAGTCAGTTTTAAGAACAAATTCCAATTTACAATGATGGCCTACCCCGGACAACGCTGGGCCAATTGTGCGCCGTCCTATGGGACTCCCAATCACGGCCCATACTCGACCAACTGAACTACAGAGGACCATTGTCACGAATCCCGCTTCCTGAGTCTGTGTTTGCCTGTGTTTCTGTCCTGGAGTGTGTTTCCGGTGTCCTGGAACGCACCCTGTCTGGTTGCCGGGCGAATTAGCTTGTTGGGAGATTGATGTTCACCCGCACCTGTATCCCATCAGTAATCTGCACACCTGTCCTGATCATCACCTCTCCCCTTCAAAAGCTCTGACCTGACATCCATTCCCTGCCGGATCGTTAGACATGAACAGTATGTTGTGCCATAGTATCAGCCTCAAGTTGGATAGTATTTGTTTTGTTGTTTTTGTTTACATATTGCTTGCCTTGAACTTACCTCCGTTTGTTTTGTCTTCAGTTACTCACCCGGATCATTCACCCCATTCCCGCCTGGTCGACGGAGGATTCCGCTACTCCATTGGATTCACCTATTTACTCCCATCCACTCACCTCCGCTGCCCGCTACGCCACCTGGATATATCTACTCATTCACATTCACTTGTAAATAAATACTCACCTTCTTTCTACGCTCCTTGTCCTGGTCTGCTTCTGGGTTCGATTTTGAAAGAACGTGACAGAACGATCCGGCCAAGGATGAACCCAGCGGACCTGGACTCCGTTTGCCATGCCGTTACCCAGCAGGGGAAGACATTGGGACAACACAATACGGCGCTACAGGAGATAGCGAGTTCAATCCAGAACTTATCTGCTAGCTTGACACAAATCCAGGATCAGCTCAGTTTGCCGGCGATTCATTCACCACCTGCTTCACCCATCTCACCTGCCGTGTCAGGAGCGGTTTCCTTCCGTGAACCCAAGGTACCGACGCCTGATAAATATGAAGGGGATTTGGGAAGATGCCGTTCGTTTCTTATGCAGTGTGGGTTAGTGTTTGATCTGCAGCCCCATTCTTACGCCACTGACAAGGCTAGGATAGCCTTTGTTATTGAACTGCTGCGTGGAAGAGCTCTGGAATGGGCTTCAGCCATTTGGGAACGACAGGGAACCTGCACGGCTTCATATCAGGAGTTCACGGGAGAGATGAGAAAGCTTTTTGACCATCCAGTCCGAGGTAAGGACGCAGCTAAACGTTTGTTCTCTCTTCGCCAAGGAGCTCGCAGTGTGGCAGATTTTATGATCGAGTTCAGGACATTGGCTGTGGAGAGTGGTTGGAATGAGGAGTCACTACAAGCGGTTTTTTACAAGGGGTTGTCGGAGGAACTTAAGGACGAGCTGATATCCTATCCAGAGCCTAGTGACCTAGACAGCTTGGTCACTTTATCTATTCGGGTAGATAGAGTCCGAGAGAGAAGGATGGAGAAGAAGTGGGGTCCATCTAATCAATTTGATACTCGGTTATCATTCGGGTCAGGAGATGGACCAGAACGGGTTGATCATTTTACTTCACACGGGATAAGTGAAGGAGTTCGGCCGCCAGATCCTGAACCTATGCAAGTGGGGCGGCACGGGTTAACTAAGGATGAGCGCCAACGTAGACGTGAGACAAACAGCTGCCGCTACTGTGGTAGTTCGGGACATTACATCTCCGTTTGTCCTCAGCGCCCGTTAAACTGCTCGGCTCGTTAAGTTTGGGAGGAATGTTAGCGAGCCAGTTTCAACCTCTCAAGAGTCCTGTCCGACCTCGTTTTCCTGCTACCCTCATAAATAAGGATCAGAGTTTAGCGATTAACGCTTTCATCGATTCAGGTGCCGATGACAGCTTAATTGATGCCGACTTAGTGGAACAGCTGGGGCTTTCCAAGGAGCAATTACCGGAAGCCATTGAAGCAACCACTCTGAACGGCAGTGTTCTGGCACGGATCACTATGAGGACTGAACCGGTTAAGATGTTGTTGTCGGGGAATCATTCAGAGGTTATTTCTTTTTTCATTTTGCCTTCTCCCCATGTACCTCTGGTTCTTGGATACCCCTGGCTAAAGGAACACAATCCCTCGTTCGATTGGGTGACTGGAAAAGTAACTAGTTGGAGCATTGAGTGCCATGCTAACTGCCTCAGGACTGCCTGTTCTCATGCTGTCCCCAGTCGGGTCTGTGAGTCTGCTCCTCCTGATTTGTCCCTGGTTCCTGAAACATATCACGAGTTGGGTGAGGTGTTCAGTAAGCAGAAAGCTCAGTCACTTCCTCCCCACCGACCTTATGACTGTACGATTAAGCTGTTCCCTGGAGCTGCCTTTCCCAAGGGTCGGTTATACAGTATTTCTCGACCTGAGCGGGAAGCCCTGGAAACCTACATAAAGGAGTCTCTTGCTGCAGGTCTCATTCGTCCCTCGTCATCCCCCCTGGGAGCTGGATTTTTTTTTTGAGTAAGAAGGATGGCTCTCTTCGACCGTGTATTGATTATCGGGGGTTGAATGAGATTACGGTCAAGAACAAGTACCCCTTGCCCTTGATGAGCTCCGCTTTCGATTCTTTACAGGGTGCTACTGTGTTTACAAAGCTTGATCTACGCAATGCGTATCATCTGGTTCAGATCAAGGAGAATGACGAGTGGTTAACTGGATTCAATACACCTATGGGACATTTCGAGTTCCAGGTGATGCCGTTTGGACTTTCCAACGCTCCAGCAGTGTTCCAAGGTTTGGTGAATGACGTGCTGAGGGATATGATCGGTCTGTTTGTGTTCGTTTACCTGGATGACATCCTGATTTTCTCCAAGGAGCTTTCCAGCCACATCCAGCATGTTAAGCAGGTCCTGCAGCGGTTATTGGAGAACCGTCTGTTTGTGAAGGCAGAGAAGTGTGATTTTCATGCCCACACTACATCCTTCCTCGGGTACATCATCTCCAGGGGAGAGATCAAGATGGACCAAGAGAAGGTTCGGGCGGTTCGGGATTGGGTCCAGCCCGGAACGAGATTGCAGCTCCAGAGATTCCTGGGGTTTGCGAACTTCTATCAGAGGTTTATCCGTGATTACAGCCGGGTGGCCGCCCCATTAACTGCCCTGACGTCTTGCACCAGAAATTTCTGTTGGACTCCTGAGGCAGACCGAGCATTTCTGGACTTGAAGAGCCGATTCACCAACGCCCCGATTTTCTCTCAACCTGACACTTCCCGTCAGTTTGTGGTTGAGGTGGACGCGTCTGATGTGGGGGTGGGCGCCATCCTGTCCCAGCGTAGCTCCACTGACGGTAAACTCCATCCCTGCGCTTTCTACTCTTGTCGTCTTTCTCCAGCTGAAAGAAACTACGATGTGGGTAACCGGGAGCTTCTCGCTGTGAAGCTTGCCTTGGAGGAGTGGCGTCACTGGTTGGAGGGAGCGGAGCAACCGTTTGTGGTCTGGACTGACCATAAGAATCTGGCTTACGTGCAATCGGCTAAACGTCTCAACGCCCGTCAGGCCAGGTGGGCTTTGTTTTTTGGACGCTTCAATTTTTCCCTGACGTTCCGACCTGGGTCGAAGAACGGCAAGGCGGACGCCTTGTCCCGGATGTTCTCCAAGACGGAGGAGAGTGGGGCCAAGACTGAGACGATTCTTCCCCAGAACCTTGTCGTGGGAGCCGTTACATGGAGGATTGAGGAGGATGTGATGGCGGTCCTTCGGACGCAGCCCGGTCCTGGTAACGGTCCACCCGGTCGGTTGTTCGTGCCTGAGTCGGTCCGTTCTGCTGTTCTTCAGTGGTCCCACGTAAGCAAGATAGCTTGTCACCCTGGCGTTGCTCGGACGATGGCGCTACTGCGCAGACGATTTTGGTGGCCTGCCATGGGAGAGGATACCCGGGGGTTTGTTGCCGCATGTCCTGTTCGTGCTCAGAACAAGAGTACCAATCGGCCCAGCTCTGGGCTTCTTCACCCTCTACCTATTCCCCAGCGACCTTGGTCGCATCTGGCCCTGGACTTTGTCACGGGGTTGCCCCCTTCTGATGGTAACACGGTTATTCTGACCATTGTGGACAGATTCAGCAAGTTTGCTCACTTTGTTCCCCTCTCCAAGCTGCCTTCTGCCACTGAGACGTCCGAGATCCTGGTTAGGGAGGTTTTAAGGGTCCACGGGTTGCCCTGTGACATTGTTTCTGACCGTGGTCCTCAGTTTACCTCTGCTGTCTGGAGATCCTTCTGTTTGGCCATTGGAGCTACAGTCAGTCTCACTTCTGGATTTCACCCTCAATCTAATGGTCAGGCGGAGAGAGACAACCAGAAGATGGAGTCCACGCTGCGCTGTCTTGTTTCCTCTGATCCCACCTCTTGGTCCTCTCAATTACCCTGGGTCGAGTATGCCCATAATACTCTCCCTTCATCTACTACTGGGATGTCTTCCTTCCAGTGCCTGTACGGTTACCAACCTCCATTGTTTCCTTCTCAGGAAAGGGATCTCTCGGTTCCCTCTGTCCAGACCCACATTCGTCGTTGCCACCGGACCTGGCATCGGGCTAGGAAGGCTCTCCTTAGGGTTTCTGACCGGTATCAGATCCAGGCGAATCGTCGCCGTATTCCTGCCCCAGCTTATACGGTCGGAGATAAGGTTTGGTTTGCTACACGGGATCTTCCTCTACGGACTGAGTTGAGGAAATTGTAACCGAAGTTCATTGGTCCGTTTGTAGTGGAGAGAATCATTAATCCTGTTGTGGTTCGACTCAAGTTGCCTGCAACACTTAGAGTACATCCCACCTTTCATGTCTCCTGCCTCAAGCCGGTTCACCTCAGTCCTCTGTTGCCCCCTCCTCCTCGTCCTCCTCCTCCTCGGATGATCGGAGGTGGTCCTGTCTACACGGTGCGCCGCATCATGGACTCCAGACGGCGGGGTCGAGGGTACCAGTATTTAGTGGATTGGGAAGGATATGGTCCAGAGGAGAGGAGTTGGATTCCTCGGCGTCAGATTCTTGATGACGATCTGTTTCGTGACTTTTACCGCCTCCACCCTGGCGCTCCAGGTAGTCCGCCCGGTGGCGTTCGTCGGAGGGGGGGGTACTGTCACGAATCCCGCTTCCTGAGTCTGTGTTTGCCTGTGTTTCTGTCCTGGAGTGTGTTTCCGGTGTCCTGGAACGCACCCTGTCTGGTTGCCGGGCGAATTAGCTTGTTGGGAGATTGATGTTCACCCGCACCTGTATCCCATCAGTAATCTGCACACCTGTCCTGATCATCACCTCTCCCCTTCAAAAGCTCTGACCTGACATCCATTCCCTGCCGGATCGTTAGACATGAACAGTATGTTGTGCCATAGTATCAGCCTCAAGTTGGATAGTATTTGTTTTGTTGTTTTTGTTTACATATTGCTTGCCTTGAACTTACCTCCGTTTGTTTTGTCTTCAGTTACTCACCCGGATCATTCACCCCATTCCCGCCTGGTCGACGGAGGATTCCGCTACTCCATTGGATTCACCTATTTACTCCCATCCACTCACCTCCGCTGCCCGCTACGCCACCTGGATATATCTACTCATTCACATTCACTTGTAAATAAATACTCACCTTCTTTCTACGCTCCTTGTCCTGGTCTGCTTCTGGGTTCGATTTTGAAAGAACGTGACAACCATACTCTACCAGCTGAGATACAGAGGACCATGCTCTACCAACTGAACTACAGAGGACCATACTCTACCAACTGAGATACAGAGGACCATGCTCTACCAACTGAACTACAGAGGACCATACTCTACTAACTGAACTACAGAGGACCATACTCTACCAACTGAGATACAGAGGACCATACTCTACCAACTGAGATACAGAGGACCATACTCTACCAACTGAACTACAGAGGACCATACTCTACCAACTGAACTACAGAGGACCATACTCTACCAACTGAACTACAGAGGACCATACTCTACCAACTGAGATACAGAGGACCATACTCTACCAACTGAACTACAGAGGACCATACTCTACCAACTGAACTACAGAGGACCATACTCTACCAACTGAGATACAGAGGACCATACTCTACCAACTGAGATACAGAGGACCATACTCTACCAACTGAACTACAGAGGACCATACTCTACCAGCTGAGATACAGAGGACCATACTCTACCAACTGAACTACAGAGGACCATACTCTACCAAATGAGATACAGAGGACCATACTCTACCAACTGAACTACAGAGGACCATACTCTACCAACTGAACTACAGAGGACCATACTCTACCAACTGAGATACAGAGGACCATACTCTACCAACTGAACTACAGAGGACCATACTCTACCAACTGAGATACAGAGGACCATACTCTACCAACTAAACTACAGAGGACCATACTCTACCAACTGAGATACAGAGGACCATACTCTACCAACTGAGATACAGAGGACCATACTCTACCAACTGAACTACAGAGGACCATACTCTACCAACTGAGATACAGAGGACCATACTCTACCACCTGAACTACAGAGGACCATACTCGACCAACTGAACTACAGAGGACCATACTCGACCAACTGAACTACAGAGGACCATACTCTACCAAATGAGATACAGAGGACCATACTCTACCAACTGAACTACAGAGGACCATACTCTACCAACTGAACTACAGAGGACCATACTCTACCAACTGAGATACAGAGGACCATACTCTACCAACTGAGATACAGAGGACCATACTCTACCAACTGAGATACAGAGGACCATACACTACCAACTGAGATACAGAGGACCATACTCTACCAACTGAACTACAGAGGACCATACTCTACCAGCTGAACTACAGAGGACCATACTCTACCAACTGAACTACAGAGGACCATACTCTACCAACTGAACTACAGAGGACCATACTCTACCAACTGAACTACAGAGGACCATACTCTACCAAATGAGATACAGAGGACCATACTCTACCAACTGAACTACAGAGGACCATACTCTACCAACTGAACTACAGAGGACCAAACTCTACCAACTGAACTACAGAGGACCATACTCTACCAACTGAGATACAGAGGACCATACTCTACCAACTGAACTACAGAGGACCATACTCTACCAACTGAGATACAGAGGACCATACTCTACCAACTGAACTACAGAGGACCATACTCTACCAACTGAGATACAGAGGACCATACTCTACCAACTGAGATACAGAGGACCATACTCTACCAACTGAACTACAGAGGACCATACTCTACCAACTGAGATACAGAGGACCATACTCTACCACCTGAACTACAGAGGACCATAATCGACCAACTGAACTACAGAGGACCATACTCGACCAACTGAACTACAGAGGACCATACTCTACCAAATGAGATACAGAGGACCATACTCTACCAACTGAACTACAGAGGACCATACTCTACCAACTGAGATACAGAGGACCATACTCTACCAACTGAGATACAGAGGACCATACTCTACCAACTGAGATACAGAGGACCATACTCTACCAACTGAACTACAGAGGACCATACTCTACCAACTGAATGACAGAGGACCATACTCTACCAACTGAGATACAGAGGACCATACTCGACCAACTGAACTACAGAGGACCATACTCTACCAACTGAACTACAGAGGACCATACTCTACCAACTGAGATACAGAGGACCATACTCTACCAACTGAACTACAGAGGACCATACTCTACCAGCTGAGATACAGAGGACCATACTCTACCAACTGAGATACAGAGGACCATACTCTACCAACTGAGATACAGAGGACCATACTCTACCAACTGAACTACAGAGGACCATACTCTACCAACTGAACTACAGAGGACCATACTCTACCAACTGAACTACAGAGGACCATACTCTACCAACTGAGATACAGAGGACCATACTCTACCAACTGAGATACAGAGGACCATACTCTACCAACTGAGATACAGAGGACCATACACTACCAACTGAGATACAGAGGACCATACTCTACCAACTGAACTACAGAGGACCATACTCTACCAGCTGAACTACAGAGGACCATACTCTACCAACTGAACTACAGAGGACCATACTCTACCAACTGAACTACAGAGGACCATACTCTACCAACTGAACTACAGAGGACCATACTCTACCAACTGAACGACAGAGGACCATACTCTACCAAATGAGATACAGAGGACCATACTCTACCAACTGAGATACAGAGGACCATACTCTACCAACTGAGATACAGAGGACCATACTCTACCAACTGAACTACAGAGGACCATACTCTACCAACTGAACGACAGAGGACCATACTCTACCAACTGAACTACAGAGGACCATACTCGACCAAATGAGATACAGAGGACCATACTCTACCAACTGAACTACAGAGGACCATACTCTACCAACTGAACTACAGAGGACCATACTCTACCAACTGAACTACAGAGGACCATACTCTACCAACTGAGATACAGAGGACCATACTCTACCAACTGAGATACAGAGGACCATACTCTACCAACTGAGATACAGAGGACCATACTCTACCAACTGAGATACAGAGGACCATACTCTACCAACTGAACTACAGAGGACCATACTCTACCAACTGAACTACAGAGGACCATACTCTACCAACTGAACTACAGAGGACCATACTCTACCAACTGAACTACAGAGGACCATACTCGACCAACTGAACTACAGAGGACCATACTCTACCAACTGAACTACAGAGGACCAAACTCTACCAACTGAACTACAGAGGACCATACTCTACCAACTGAGATACAGAGGACCATACTCTACCAACTGAGATACAGAGGACCATACTCTACCAACTGAGATACAGAGGACCATACTCTACCAACTGAACTACAGAGGACCATACTCTACCAACTGAGATACAGAGGACCATACTCTACCAACTGAACTACAGAGGACCATCCTCTACCAACTGAACTACAGAGGACCAGCCTCTACCAACTGAACTACAGAGGACCATACTCTACCAACTGAACTACAGAGGACCATACTCTACCAACTGAGCTACAGAGGACCATACTCTACCAGCTGAGATACAGAGGACCATACTCTAGCAACTGAAATACAGAGGACCATACTCTACCAAATGAGCTACAGAGGACCATACTCTACCAACGGAGATACAGAGGACCATACTCTACCAACTGAACTACAGAGGACCATACTCTACCAACTGAGATACAGAGGACCATACTCTACCAACTGAGATACAGAGGACCATACTCTACCAACTGAACTACAGAGGACCATACTCTACCAACTGAGATACAGAGGACCATACTCTACCAACTGAACTACAGAGGACCATACTCTACCAGCTGAACTACAGAGGACCATACTCTACCAACTGAACTACAGAGGACCATACTCTACCAACTGAGATACAGAGGACCATACTCTACCAACTGAGATACAGAGGACCATACTCTACCAGCTGAGATACAGAGGACCATACTCTACCAACTGAGATACAGAGGACCATACTCTACCAACTGAACTACAGAGGACCATACTCTACCAACTGAACTACAGAGGACCATACTCTACCAGCTGAGATACAGAGGACCATGCTCTACCAACTGAACTACAGAGGACCATACTCTACCAACTGAGATACAGAGGACCATGCTCTACCAACTGAACTACAGAGGACCATACTCTACCAACTGAACTACAGAGGACCATACTCTACCAACTGAGATACAGAGGACCATACTCTACCAACTGAGATACAGAGGACCATACTCTACCAACTGAACTACAGAGGACCATACTCTACCAACTGAACTACAGAGGACCATACTCTACCAACTGAACTACAGAGGACCATACTCTACCAACTGAGATACAGAGGACCATACTCTACCAACTGAACTACAGAGGACCATACTCTACCAACTGAGATACAGAGGACCATACTCTACCAACTGAGATACAGAGGACCATACTCTACCAACTGAACTACAGAGGACCATACTCTACCAGCTGAGATACAGAGGACCATACTCTACCAACTGAGATACAGAGGACCATACTCTACCAACTGAGATACAGAGGACCATACTCTACCAACTGAACTACAGAGGACCATACTCTACCAACTGAACTACAGAGGACCATACTCTACCAACTGAACTACAGAGGACCATACTCTACCAACTGAGATACAGAGGACCATACTCTACCAACTGAGATACAGAGGACCATACTCTACCAACTGAGATACAGAGGACCATACTCTACCAACTGAGATACAGAGGACCATACACTACCAACTGAGATACAGAGGACCATACTCTACCAACTGAACTACAGAGGACCATACTCTACCAGCTGAACTACAGAGGAACATACTCTACCAACTGAACTACAGAGGACCATACTCTACCAACTGAACTACAGAGGACCATACTCTACCAACTGAACTACAGAGGACCATACTCTACCAACTGAACTACAGAGGACCATACTCTACCAAATGAGATACAGAGGACCATACTCTACCAACTGAACTACAGAGGACCATACTCTACCAACTGAACTACAGAGGACCATACTCTACCAACTGAGATACAGAGGACCATACTCTACCAACTGAACTACAGAGGACCATACTCTACCAACTGAGATACAGAGGACCATACTCTACCAACTGAACTACAGAGGACCATACTCTACCAACTGAGATACAGAGGACCATACTCTACCAACTGAGATACAGAGGACCATACTCTACCAACTGAACTACAGAGGACCATACTCTACCAACTGAGATACAGAGGACCATACTCTACCACCTGAACTACAGAGGACCATACTCGACCAACTGAACTACAGAGGACCATACTCGACCAACTGAACTACAGAGGACCATACTCTACCAAATGAGATACAGAGGACCATACTCTACCAACTGAACTACAGAGGACCATACTCTACCAACTGAGATACAGAGGACCATACTCTACCAAATGAGATACAGAGGACCATACTCTACCAACTGAACTACAGAGGACCATACTCTACCAACTGAGATACAGAGGACCATACTCTACCAACTGAGATACAGAGGACCATACTCTACCAACTGAGATACAGAGGACCATACTCTACCAACTGAACTACAGAGGACCATACTCTACCAACTGAACGACAGAGGACCATACTCTACCAACTGAACTACAGAGGACCATACTCGACCAACTGAACTACAGAGGACCATACTCTACCAAATGAGATACAGAGGACCATACTCTACCAACTGAACTACAGAGGACCATACTCTACCAACTGAACTACAGAGGACCATACTCTACCAACTGAACTACAGAGGACCATACTCGACCAACTGAACTACAGAGGACCATACTCTACCAAATGAGATACAGAGGACCATACTCTACCAACTGAGATACAGAGGACCATACTCTACCAACTGAACTACAGAGGACCATACTCTACCAACTGAGATACAGAGGACCATACTCTACCAACTGAGATACAGAGGACCATACTCTACCAACTGAGATACAGAGGACCATACTCTACCAACTGAACTACAGAGGACCATACTCTACCAACTGAGATACAGAGGACCATACTCTACCAACTGAACTACAGAGGACCATCCTCTACCAACTGAACTACAGAGGACCATCCTCTACCAACTGAACTACAGAGGACCATACTCTACCAACTGAGCTACAGAGGACCATACTCTACCAGCTGAGATACAGAGGACCATACTCTAGCAACTGAACTACAGAGGATCATACTCTACCAAATGAGCTACAGAGGACCATACTCTACCAACGGAGATACAGAGGACCATACTCTACCAACTGAACTACAGAGGACCATACTCTACCAACTGAGATACAGAGGACCATACTCTACCAACTGAGATACAGAGGACCATACTCTACCAACTGAACTACAGAGGACCATACTCTACCAACTGAGATACAGAGGACCATACTCTACCAACTGAGCTACAGAGGACCATACTCTACCAACGGAGATACAGAGGACCATACTCTACCAGCTGAACTACAGAGGACCATACTCTACCAACTGAGATACAGAGGACCATACTCTACCAACTGAGATACAGAGGACCATACTCTACCAGCTGAACTACAGAGGACCATACTCTACCAACTGAACTACAGAGGCCCATACTCTACCAACTGAACTACAGAGGACCATACTCTACCAACTGAGATACAGAGGACCATACTCTACCAGCTGAGATACAGAGGACCATACTCTACTAACTGAACTACAGAGGACCATACTCTACCAACTGAGATACAGAGGACCATACTCTACCAACTGAACTACAGAGGACCATACTCTACCAACTGAGATACAGAGGACCATACTCTACCAACTGAGATACAGAGGACCATACTCTACCAACTGAGATACAGAGGACCATACTCTACCAACTGAGATACAGAGGACCATACTCTACCAACTGAGATACAGAGGACCATACTCTACCAACTGAGATACAGAGGACCATACTCTACCAACTGAGATACAGAGGACCATACTCTACCAACTGAGATACAGAGGACCATACTCTACCAACTGAGATACAGAGGACCATACTCTACCAACTGAGATACAGAGGACCATACTCTACCAACTGAGATACAGAGGACCATACTCTACCAACTGAGATACAGAGGACCATACTCTACCAACTGAACTACAGAGGACCATACTCTACCAACTGAGATACAGAGGAACATAGAAGACGAATACCTGTCTTTTGAACAAAATACATTATAATGTAGTGTAATAACAGTCCTATTAGCCATTAGCACATTCATCAAATGTGTACACTCTGGACCTCAGATCACACACAACATAGGACCATGCCTGGACAATTCCAATGGTCTCGCATCACTCCTACAACCAAATCCCTCACCTATTCCCTATAGACATCACATTCACTGCAACCATTAAATCCTTTCCAGTTCTGCTAAAGGAGGAGTCTATAGCGCAGAGAGTGGAACAACAGTACAGTCACGTTCTCCACATTCATTCTCCACACCCTCCATGACCCTAGCTTTCAGTCAGCCGACAGGGAGGAGGGGAGGGGGGGGGGGGGGGGGGGAGAGATAAACCCATTTCGTACACCCCTCCCCCTTGCCCAGGATAAACAAACTCCACTCTCTGTCAACGGCATGTGCTGTTGAATAGGCAGAAGGAGACTTATTGCTTATTTCTAGAGCGAAAACAGGGTTTTATTGTTTATTGTTCTGATTCACAGAACTGCTTTCCAAAGGCTACGGAGAAAACCTATTAGTCAGACCAGGGGTGTCATGTACACCAAAAATCTGAGGGGGAACAAAGTACATGAGGTGGTCCGGAGGGGGACTAGCCCGTGTCTGTAAATTGGTTAATTATACATTTTTCAAACACCTAGAATTAATCATATGTAAAAAAAAATATATAATAATAATAAATTATACACCCACACTACCAGTCAAAAGTTTGGACACCAACTCATTCAAGGGTTTCTTTATTTTTACTATTTTCTACATTGTAGAATAATAGTGAAGACATCAAAACTATGAAATAACACATATGGAATCATGAAGTAAACAAAAAAGGGTTAAACAAATCAAAATATATTTTAGATTCTTCAAAGTAGCCAATCTGCCTTGATGACAGCTTTGCATTCTCTCAACCAGCTTCATGAGGTAGTCACCTGGAATGCATTTCAATGAACAGGTATGCCTTATTAAAAGTTCATTTGTGAAATGTATTTCCTTCTTAATGCATTGGAGCCAATCAGTTGTGTTGTGACAAGGTAGGGGTGGTATACAGAAGATAGCCCTATTTGGTAAAAGAGCAAGTCCATATTATGGCAAGAACAGCTCAAATAAGCAAAGAGAAAGTCAGTCAATGCGGAAAATGTCAAGAACCTTGAACGTTTCTTCAGGTGCAGTTGCAAAAACCATCAAGCGTTATGATGTAACTGGCTCTCATGAGGACTGCTAGAGGAAAGGAAGACCCAGAGTTACCTCTGCTGCAGAGGATAAGTTCATTAGAGTTACCAGCCTCAGAAATTGCCACCCCAAAAAATGCTTGACAGAGTTCAAGTAACAGACACATCTCAACATCAACTGTTCATAGGAGATTGTGTGAATCAGGACTTCATGGTTGAATTGCTGCAAAGAAACCACTACTAAAGGACACCAATAAGAAGAGACTTGCTTGGGCCAAGAAACACAAGCAATAGACATTAGACCGGTGGAAATCTGTCCTTTGGTCTGAGGAGTCCTAATTTTAGATTTTTGGTTGCAACCGCCGTGTCTTTGTGAGACGCAGAGTAGGTGAACGGATGATCTCCGCATGTTTGGTTCCCACCGTGAAGCATGGAGGAGGAGGTGTGATGGTGTGGGGCTGCTTTGCTGGTGACACTGTCGTTGATTTATTTAGAATTCAAGGCACACTTAACCAGCATGTCTACTACAGCATTCTGCAGCGATACGCCATCCCATCGGGTTTGTGCATAGTGGGACAGGACAATGACCCCACACACCTCCAGGCTGTGTAATGGCTATTTGATCAAGAAGGAGAGTGATGGAGTGCTGCATCAGATGACCTGGCCTCCACAATCACCCAACCTCAACACAATTCAGATGATTTGGGATGAGTTGGACTGCAGAGTGAAGGAAAAGAAGCCAACAGCTCAGCATATGTGGGAACTCCTTCAAAACTGTTGAAAATAAAAAGCATTCCAGGTGAAGCTGGTTGAGAGAATGCCAAGATTGTGCAGAGCTGTCATCAAGGCAAAGGGTGGCTACTTTGAAGAATCTCAAAAACAAAATATATTTTGATTTGTTCAACACTTTTTTGGTTACTATATGATTCCATACGTGCTATTTCATAGTTTTGATGTCTTCACATTTATTCTACAATGTAGAAAATAGTACAAAATAAGATAAACCCTTGAATGAGTAGGTGAGTCCAAACTTTTGATGGGTACACTATATATATATATATATATAGTGCATATCTAACCATGCCTCTTGAGCTGTCTGACTGGTGTTTCTTTTTTTACAGGAAATGAAGCGGCCCTATTATTGGTGTGACACAAATGGCCAGAAATGAACTCATGTTTTTTTATTTAATCCAGTTAAAATGCAAAGTGCCAGCTGAGCCATTTGTTGTTTTGGCCTCGCTTCCCTTTATCTTTCGCATTTGGTGTCCCTCCCCCCCATCTCTATTTTGGCTCCAACTCTCATGACGCTTGGATGCCCTAGCAGCGCCCCAGACAAAGCAGCCTGTAGTCTGGTTTTGTTTCGTGCGACTCGCCCCAGCAGCAGCCTGCCTGTGCTCCTTAACCACAGATATTTGATAAGCCTGTTACGAAACAACTTCCCCCCTTCGTCACACAGAACAGAGGTCTCTCGTGCAATGTTCGTTCGCGAAGAGGTTCGCAGCCAAGGGAATTGTCCCACTCACTCACCGCAATGTGAGACAAGCAATTCGTCATTAATCTGTCATTTGTCCCTCTGTCTACATTCATTTACATTTCAATATAACATTTATATTTGTGACATTGGCCAATGCACACATCTGTGTGATTGTCTAGGCATACTGCATTATGGCAATATAATGTTATAATATTTATTAACATAATCATTAACATAATAGAATTCAATAATAAAATGACTAAATAAAATGGATTAGTTGTATTCCGGTTGATTAATCATTTTCAGGGACACGGGCGTGTCCAGACTTCAGATTACAACCACGGATGCGTTGGGCGCGCCATTATTCGAACGGATAAAACCTTGCTGGTCAGAAAAACAAGTCCCCTTATGCGCAATCATTTAATGGTCGTGTTATTTCGTTTCCTGTAGGCAATTCAATGTGAAACCAAACCATTGCGCTCTCCCTCAATCCTTTTGGAGGTTGACGGCTTTGTTTGTTGGTGCATAAAACCAATCCAAAATAATACGGCCCTAAGCCTATCCAAAAAGTAGTTCAAAAGGGTTTTACTTCATTTTACAGTTTTTATTGCTTTTTATTGCATCAGGGGATCAGACGACCGTTTTGGCAAAGACAGTGTCAGGATTTAGGAAACACGGTAACACCCCTGGCTGCAGGCATGGTGGTGGTTTTACAATGTGGATTCGCCTAACAAATTCATCAATAACGTAAAAATGTATTCTCGACTTTATCCAACGACCTAGGATATTTGTAGGCTATAGGCCTAGGATAAGACGAGCACCCAACGGAGATCATGCGACCTGTACGACATGCCGTCTAATTGCACAGTTTATATTACAGAATCATAGACGTGTCGTTCAAAAGACGGCGTGACAAATTCACAAAATCAATGGGTGTCAAGCAGAAACAGCCAGCCAAACACCACGGAGGTGTCCCTCACTTGACCTACAACTTGGCTGCTCCAATTCGACGGGCCCCGGGTTCCATTTAAATAAAATATGTGCCCCTAGTGTAAGGTATCTCGGGGCTGTTATCCTTCTACTTAGGTGCATTCTGGCTGCTGGTGAGAACGTCGCGTAAAGAAAACAATGTGTGGGCGTCAGGAGGCGTCCTTTTACGAGCGAGCGCAGAGAACCGTGCACACAGAGCTCCTGCTGCGGCACAAAAGCGCTCTGAAGCGGAGAGAAGAGCTCTCCTGTTTCGGGACCGCCGTCCCAGGGGAGACTCGCCTTGTAGAGGAAAAGCTTCAATCAAACTGTGACATCTCCTGCGGGAGTCGGCTAAGCAATTCTCTCTCTACAGCTCACTGCAGTGCCGTGGGTTTATTTTCCTTCACAAGCGTTTCCACTGATTGTGTCAAACTAGGAAAATAGCGGACCTATATCCTATTAATAAATTCTGCATACGTTAGAAGTAGCCTATAGGCCTACTGACAGAGAAAGGCCTCATTTAGGCCTACATGACAACAACCAGCTAATATTGGTGCAGCAGAAAAAGCTTGACAACCGTGAGTCAATCACGCTTATCTTTGATGCGTTTTACTCTTCCCATTGTTCAAAAGAAAATTCCTAAATAAATGTTATCTGACGCCGAATGTTCTCTCGGCGGTTGGCCAACGATTTACTATTTCCATATCACATTTCAAAGTGGTGGATGAAGGAAAAAAATATCCTCAAAAGCACCGTCTCTCTGGACACGACTCGTCTGTCTGCGTTGAGTGCACAAAGGCTCCAGCAGACCGAGATGGCTGCGCTAAAAATAAACAACCCGGGTCGACAGAATGGGGGGCGTAGGCCTTCACCAGATAAATGCAGAATGCGAGTAGGGAGGTCTCTCCTCAGATAAATCATTTTTAAAAGTAGGATTTTGACAATACCAATTGGTTAGGCAAGCTGTTTAAGCCGTTCTTGTGTCCTGAAATCTGTTATTTGAACATAAAAAAACGGGTCTACAGGTACTTGCGTAACTGTTGTAATGGATGTCTTTCAAGATTTATCCAAGTTTTAGGCCTAATTGTTCGTATGTGACAGCATTCATTAGAGTCGACTGTCATATGAAATATGCCTAGATAGTTGTCAACGGCATGATAGCCTTCATTTATGCCAAATGCAAACAACAAAGCGGATAAATTGCGCTCTCATAGCCCCCATACCAAGTTGGTTAAATTGAAATATAAACAAAACACATTCTTAGTCTTGAAATGCAGTCAATTTGAAATTGGTTCTTCAGTAGGCCTATAAAGGACAATGTTTTTTGAATAAGCTGTGACAATAGGCCTACGAAGCTAACCCCTCGGTCTTTGTGCCACATTCAGCTTTCAGTTAGGCTACCAAGTATTCAGAATTAATTTATGGTAGCAAAGTAGGAAACTGACAACAAATTCCAGTTAACTTTTGTGAAATAAACAGCCTAGGCCTGTATTATTTTCCTATGAGCCTAAAGCCCAGTAAGTTGCTTCTCCACCGTGTTCGCTCTGTTCTTGGAGTTTAAAAAAAGTTTAAAAACATAAATTGAGGCGTTTTTATGAGTCCAAAAACACTGCACTCCGTTGTTGCGTCTGCACTTGCTTGTGTCTAGTACGGTATATGCAACGAGTCGAATTCCGTAGCGCAGCCTGTGACCAGAGTCATTTCCCGTCCCCGGAGCGAGGGGAGGACTTCAGTTCGGACTCGTTTAAGTTAAGGCGACAGAACACGTCAAGTTGCCAACATGACAAGACTATATAGTGTACAAGAAAACAGACCTTGCATCGTCCAATGTGGGACAGAAGCCTCAGACACGTTTACTTAGGCTTACATTATCCTGCAGGACACCTACAGCCGTCTCAATGTGCTCGATCACCGAGCCCGTTATAACAATTAATTTTAAGCATGATTTCCGCATTCTATCCATGAAGTCGTTCATAAATGGAAAACCATACAGCCCACCACACCATCATCCACTCGCTGAAATGCGCAGTGAAATTACACAGATGACCTCCACAAGCGTTTATCTGCAAAGTCGTTCCACAAGGTATATGGGATGGTGTCAAAAATGGGCGAGGCACTAAATTAAGACTGGATCTTTATTTTTATATATAGAAAAAGGCCTAAAGGCCGATTCCCACAGAGACTCAACTAATTTGTTTATGCCAGGCCATTCATTTGAAACATGAGAATTAGATTAGCCTACATCTTTATCACACACGAGCTACACGCAATTTTTTTATTTGACATTTTCCTTTAAATTTAGCTGACTGGCTGAAAAAAAGGTTAGCTGGAAAGTCCCGTGAAAACGTTGGATCTCTCATTATGACTTACTAACCATCCAATATTACACCATCAATAGGCTACAATCTTTCTATAGGAACGGGTGTAGGCTAGACTAGGTTTATACAAAGCCTATGTGAAACATGAATTCTACTAGGTTATTAACACATCTCTCTCAGTACACCAAAACATTGGCAAGCAACTAAATATTCCACTTAAATACGCAGTTCTTTGTAGAAGCCCTTATCAGATGGCCAAGTCTCCATATCGTCAGAGCGACGCCGAACAAGATCGAGTCTTCAGACTGGAGCAAGACAGAAAAGCAAACAAAACGAAACATGGAAAGGAAAACAAAGGCACAAACGTCCACAAAAAAATATCTTAGCCTACCTGATAGAAATTCCAGAATAATTTCTCTAAATTCGATTGTCCTTGGCCAAAACACAAGATGTCCAGTTGGAACTTTTTGGCCGTGTTCTCTAGGCTCCCCGAGTCAGTCAAAACGACCCAACGAGAGTTCGTGCGTCGGGGGTTAATATTACTTTTGTAATTTACCTTTACAGCAAATAGGGGTGACAATGTTGTGCTTGTTAAATGACATGTAGGTAAGTTTAGACTACGAAAACATCCTTAGTCTTTATACATTTCCAGTTGGTAAAAATCCGGGAAAGACGAGTAGGCGACAATGAACGACCACATCCACGGAGTCGCAGTGATAGGCTACGTTTCTGCCCCCAGTAAATATATCCATTAGTAAAAAGACACCAAGTGAATCGTTGTCGTGAATGTTTCAAGGAGCACAGGTGACAACAACCGTCGTAGGTCTCAATAAACAATAAACTAATTCAGTCTGGTTATGCATTGCAGCGCCATGTTGAGCTCGCCATACAGCACACACGCCACCTCAAAAATATGGCGAGAATTTCCGTTTTCAACAAATAAAGAATGCTAACAGTGCCCATTATTTTCAGTGAGAGGCTAGGGTGTTTCTGTCAATGTTCCCATTAGTTTTTATTTCGTCCTAGTTATACTGTTCCGTTTTCTTCCGTACGGCACTATTCAGAGCACTCACAACTACCGCCTCCAGACGTACAGCGGAGAATGAGTGCCTGCGCCTTGGTTCCAGTCGCAGACTCTACCCAGAAGGCCAATCGGGGAACCGCAATTACCATAAACCTCCAGCACGCTTCGCTCCACCAGCGCTCTCCACAGCGAAAACAAAGGGAGGGAGGGAGGGCGAAAGAGTCCGCCAGCAAGCGAGCGAGATATTGAAGGTAAATAGGTTACTGTGCATATTTGTTTTTTTTCTTCCTGGGCAATAGATTATGCTATATGCCTACATTAATTTTTTTGCTCTCAGTGTTGGGTATGGCATATTTTCAAGTCTATGTCCCATTCCAGGGATATGTAATATTATAAAATGTTCTATCCCAATTATACTGTATAATTTCTATACTTCTACTTTGAAGAAAGCAGCAAACAGAAGACTTCATTCTCGAAATTACCCTACACTCTTAGAAAAAAAGGTTCTGGATAGAACCAAAAAGGGTTCTATGCTTGCTTCATATATGGTACCTCTTATCGTTCTATATAGAACCCGACATTGGTTCCATATAGAACAGTATATGAAACCCAATGGTTCTATATTACCCAATTTTGGTTCAGGAAGAAGAACCCTACTAAAGGGTTTTAAATAGATCCAGAACCTTTTTTTCTAAGAGTATAGGGTAAATTCGAGTATGAAGTCTTCTGTTTGTTGCTGTCTTCAAAGTAGAAGTACACAAATTATACAGTATAATTGGGATTGAAAATGTTATAACATTATCTATATCATTGGGACATAGACTGGACAATACGCCATACCCAACACTGACAGCAAAACATATATTTAGGTATATAGCATAATCTATTGCACAGGTCTATAACCACAGATCTAGGATCACCTGACCCCAAATCAATCTTAAATCTAAGGAATAGAATAGAATGGAATATAATGGAAACAGACTAGAGAGATATACAATACTTGGCGCGGTATCATGAGAAAAACTACCCATTTCATTTAAAACTGTGCAAACGGAAGCATCATAATAGCTCAAACCGGGTCCGAGTAATTCGATTGCCGTTATTAATGACAGACAACTCTCCCCCTACAGTCCCATGGGAACTAACCCGTGGGGTTATGCCGCTTCATTGCGCTCTGCACCGCGGTGGATTTCACATGAGCACGATGAACGCACACAGTAAAGGCATTACATGCGATCGATACGCAGTGGGGAAACGGTTGTTGAATAGATAACGGTTCCTTTCTAAAGGAATTTCTAAAAAAAACGTTTTTTCTGCCGCTACATAGGCCTAACTAAGAATTACTGTCAACCGAATATGAGGCAACATTGCAATTAGTTGGCCTATGAAGTTAAATCCAAACGTGTCAAATGTTATTAGATTAAATTGTTGACTATAATGAAGTACCTGGAGATTGGACATGTTTAATTTATTCTGAGAATGTACACACAGATGATGGGATGGGCGCGATCCGCGAAGGGGGTGAGTGTCGAAAAAAGAGGCGAGGAAAAAAAGTTGGCAAAGCCCCTGTCAGCAATACTCAGCATCAAAGCCAAACTTGCTATTGACAGTGAGTGCATTTGTAGATTTCTTGTGAACATGCCCTCCGGACCTTTTATGGCACATAGGCTACAGGTCTGGAACTATATGGCACTGGCAGTGCGCTCGACACACAGGCCTGTGGTCGCTTGCTCAAGTTCCATTAAAGCTGTTTCTCCTCAGGTACTGTAGGTTTAGGCCTATGGGCTTTATAAATCACGCCAGAAAAACGGTGGGGTAACGGGGTGTGTTTCTTTTACATACCAAGGCGAGGCTGTGTATCTTATTTGTCAGTACATTTGTAATGGCCTATGCATTAAGATTCGTGCGTCATTATCCTAATGGTTTGTGTCAGACGCTTGTTGATTCTTTCCAATCAACACCCAATGAAGGAACAATGACCTGTAGACTATCCATGTATTTAGCACTGGTTACATGTAGGCCTACATGTGTGAGCGCTATCAAAATTGAATATTCCCTTTTCATCAGCTGGTGCTCCTTAAAACACTGAGATGACACTGGACCAACATCAAGCGCATGGTAGTGGTAATGCGGTTTGGCACTTCGAGACAGATGGACGCCTTGCAATGGAAAACCGGTCACAACCCAACACCAGGTTCAAGCGAGCCCGTAATGGTGTAAACCATCTGTGATGGTGCATTACTGCCACCGTCTGGAAAGTTGTGTTCATTAAGATTTGGCACACGAATAAAAGAGCGCAACACCTTAGTCTTACCCAGTGTAGTGGCACTGTTATTACACCGTATCAACATTGTATAAACACTTGCCCGCAATCCCCCCTTCGCCAAAACACGTGTAAATATTGGGCTATAAAGTGTGCCTTCCTGTATTATACTTATGCTACGATGTTTATTCTATTCAACTGAGCCATTTACTTCATGTTGTTATTCTTGTATTTTCTTATTTCTTATTGTTTTGCATTGTTGAGAAGGAACCTGCAAGTAATCATTTCGTTGGACAGTGTATACTAAGTGTATCCGTACACGAGTCTAATAAAACTTGAAACAGGTGGCCTAACTGGCCCTTATTCATAAAGTGTCTTAGTGCTGATCTATGATCAGTTTTAGCTTTTGGATGATAATGAACAAGATCACATGGACAGGGAGGACCTGATCCTAGATCAGCACTGATATGCTTCATGAATATGGCCCCTGGAGAGCAGTGGAAAGGGAGAACCCCTAAAGACCCAAGACAGTGACTGAGGGGAAGATGTCACAGGGGTTATTTGGAAGAAGCCCAGTAGTGTCCCTGTAGATAGATGGAGCCATTTTCCTGATACATAGAAACAAGTCTGAAACCTATCCCTAGGCAACACAATGGTCTGGTTTCAATGAAGGACTCTTTTGGCATAGAGGAAATACGTAGTTCCTCTTTGCCAAAAAGGTCCATCGTTGAAACCAGACTCTAGTCACTGTGTTGCCGAGGGTCAGTTTTTAAGACTATGTAGACCCCATAGCACCAGGCAGTGTCACACCTTACCCTGCCATAACACTGGGTAACTGAAGTGTCATCAAGGACGCACCATTTGAGGAGTTCTGTTAAGATGAGGGTGGGGGTCAATTCCATTTTAATTCCAGGCAATTCAGAAAGTTAACCAAATTCCAATTCCAAATTTTCCTAATTGAAAAGCATAGAAGATAATAGGAATTTCAGTGCACTTCCTCGATTGACTGGAATTTAAATGGAATTGACCCCAACCCTGGTGAATATTGCGTTAATGGTCCAAAAGCTACGGCTAAATCATTCTGCATGATTTACTCTACACATCCAATAGAGCTCATATCTACATGGTAGGCCTGTGTTTCTTTGAGTTTAAGACCATGTTGTTAGGAAATAATTTATTATGAAAGTGTATTGCAACAGACAACCTCTTGCCAGACTAATTCTTTCACAAACATCACTGGAAGAAATACTGTTATTAAACCACAGCCTGTGACCATTTACATGAGCTGTTTGTGTGGTGGTGTGGTGTGGTACTTTCCACTGTGTAATATCTTTCTGACAACTGCTGCTCTACTTTACCCTCAACTGAGTGGGTCATGAGTCATACCTTTTGTTCCTGTGATCTTCACTGCAATTTCATTGAACATTTCCACAGAAGTCACAGCTTTAGAACAAAAAGGAAGTTAAGCAACTGATTACTGTAATCATGACATTTTACTAGAAGAAAGTTACACTAATGGATTGATCGTTCATGTATACAATAACACACTAGTCCAGCATCTCCCAAACTCAGGACCCCAAGGGGTGCATGTTTTGGTTTTTGCCCTAACACTGCACAGCTGATTCAAATGATTAACTATTGATAATTAGTTGATTATTTGAATCAGCTGTGTAGTGCTAGGTCAAAAACCAAAACGTGCACAACTTGGGGTCCAGAGTACCAAGTTTGGGAAACACTGCAGTAGACCTACATCATGCATGTATTTTAGTACAAATAAATGTCAAAGTAGGGGGAAATAAAGAAACACGTATTTATTCATTACTGACTAGCGGTAGAAAGGGGTGATAGGATACAGGCATATTCACAAGAGTATTTTAGTCATTGTTTACTGTAACATCGTCACATGAATTGTATCATTCTACAGGAAGTGATTCTAAGAATATATCTATTGCAGAAGTTGTTAGTTTGCGCTTGTGGAACTATGCACTATACTGCAATTGTAATTATTGATACAAGTTTGGGATGGAATCTTCTTGGTGGTGCTGTGATCTGTGTCACTGATTTCTGTCAAAACAACAATGCAATTCATCTTTTAAAAAGACCATACCTACAGTCAGTTACATCATGATATGTTGGATGGTTTTCAGTATTTGATACTGTTAAGTTTAATCAATTTGTGAGGGAGAATGCTGCAACTGTTCAGGTGGTGTACAACAAGTCTCTTACCTCTGATCTGCATGTTGAGGTGATCTTAGTTTTAAGAGACAGTTTCTGTTCTGACATGCCAAGGCCACGATATGTACTGAAATATACACCAACAATATAGGATATGTCAATATCAACATTACACATGCAACATTGGCTACTCAGCAAACAACATTTAAATGTTAAACGATTTCAAACTTTTACATTTTGATATTATCTAGTATTTCCATTTACACACCCAGGATCATAACGATCAGAATAACATTCAGAACACTGTAAATAGACAGAAGACAGTTCTCCCATGATGACCTGCAGTTGGAGGTCTGGTTTGGATAGTCTGTGGAAAAAAAGATAAATAGCAGCCAATGTAAAATGTCCTGAGTTATTCTCAACCACAACTAAAACTGAAAAACAGTATTTTCCATTATTTGGAACATACCCAAAAGGTAGCTCATATGTACACCATACATATCTGTACACCATACATGTTCATCATTGAATGAAATGTGCACTTACCAGTGGTCATGAGTCTGGTGCCATTACTGAATAGGAGATTATCGTTTTCTTTCTTTGCACAGTAGAACACTCCACAATCATCTACTGTTACATTCTGTATTAACAATCTATGTCCTGTTTCTAATGAATATTTCTGTCTATAATTATTATTGTAATAAAAAGCAGCAGGACTACTACTAGTGAAAGAGCGGAGTATGGCCAGTGGAGGCTGTGGTTGGTGCTGTATGTACCAGTATGCACTTTCTATGTTAAGAGAACAGTTTATGATTGTATTCTGTCCAAGTTCCACCAGTGTCTCTGTCAAGCCATCAGCTCATAGACAGCATATAAAGAGACCTAGAAACAAACAGGTAATTACACATTTGACTCGTAAGTTATTAATTGTAGTAACAAAATAATTGTCTTACACAACAAATGTCCCACAACTCCCAGCATCGTTTCAAATGTGTGGTGGTGATTGGGTTGTTTCCTGCTTGTGTAGCAGTTGCCTGTTTGAGTGCTCTTTGCTGCTGTACAGACAAACCACAACATTGTTTTATAGGTGCTAGAGGTCAGACCAATCATAGTCAAGTCCACTTGACTTTGCCTTATATAGGCATACTCCTTGTAAGCATGCAATATTTACTATCACAAGTTGGAAATTCAATCAAATCATTTTAATTCAAGTCCTGAATTTAATAGCAATATATTTCATTGACACCACCACCACACCACCACCACCACCACCACCACCACAACCACCACCTTCAAACAGTAGCCATGTCTAGATTGACAGTTAACTTTCAATTTCAACTTACATTACTAGTGGATCACCGTACAAGACACAGCAAGTAGTCATAGTACACTTCAATCTGTCTGATCCGTCATGACATCTCACGTCAGAGTCAGGTCGAGTCCGTGTATGTGCCATTTTGAATATTTAACTTTTTTGATTTACATTGACTGTGTCAAGTGAGAATGTGTATTTAATATGTCTGGAGTAGATTGACCTCAAGAGACACATGTAACAAGGGGTGTGTTATAATGAGGCTCTGTTGGCTGTCAGGGACAAAGTGGAGTTTTTATTATTTCTTCTGCATTCCTCTTCTGCTCATCCCTCAACCGATTTCAGCGCAGCCGTAATCAACACAACATCTGACAAAAGAGGATGTGGTGATTGGCGTCAACTTGTTAAATGACCACATTCTCATTCTGCAGAAAGTTAAAAATAAGACGTTCATTTTTCTCTTGTCAATACAGCACTAATGTCAGAGGAAGGCTCAAAACATCACTGGGGCCAAGCTTCCTGCAATCCAGGACCTACATACTAGGCTGTGTCAGAGGAAGGCCCAATACATCACTGCGTCCAAGCTTCCTGCAATCCAGGACCTATATACTAGGCGATGTCAGAGGAAGGACCAAAACATCGATGAGGCCAGGCTTCCTACCATCCAGGACCTATATACTAGGCGGTGTCAGGGGAAGGCCCAAAACATCACTGGGGCCAAGCTTCCTGCAATCCAGGACCTATATACTAGGCGTGTCAGAGGAAGGCCCAATACATCACTGGGGCTAAGCTTCTTGCAATCCAGGACCGATATATTAGACGGTGTCAGAGGAAGGCCCAAAACATGGCTGGGGCCAGGCTTCCTGCCATCCAGGACCTATATACAAGGCGGTGTCAGAGGAAGGCCCAATACATCACTGGGGCCAAGCTTCCTGCAATCCAGGACCTATATACTAGGCGGTGTCAGAGGAAGGCCCAATACATCACTGGGGCCAAGCTTCCTACCATCCAGGACCTATATACTAGGCGGTGTCAGAGGAAGGCCCAAAACATCACTGGGGCCAAGCTTCCTGCAATCCAGGACCTATATACTAGGCGGTGTCAGAGGAAGGCCCAATACATCACTGGGGCCAAGCTTCCTACCATCCAGGACCTATATACTAGGCGGTGTCAGAGGAAGGCCCTAAACATCGCTGGGGCCAAGCTTCCTGCTTGGCAGGACCTATATACAAGGCAGTGTCAGAGGAAGGCCCAAAACATCACTGGGGCCAAGCTTCCTGCCATCCAGTACCTATATACTAGGCGGTGTCAGAGGAAGGCCCAATAGATCACTGGGGCCAAGCTACCTGCCATCCAGGACCTATATACTATGCAGTGTCAGAGGAAGGCCCAAAAAAGTCAAAGACTGTTCTCTCTGTTACCGCACGGCAAGCGGTATCGAAGCCCAAGTCTATGTCCTAAAGGCTCCTGAACAACTTTTACCCCCAAGCCATGAGACTGCTGAACATTTAATCAAATGACCACCTGGACTATTTACATTGACCCCCCCCCTTACCGGCACCCCCTGTATATAGCCTTGTTACTGTTATTTTATTGTTACTTTTTATTACATTTTTTACTTTATTAATTTAGTAAATATTTTCTTAACTCTATATCTTGAACTGCATTATTGGTTATTGGCTTGTAAATCGGCATTTCACAGTAAGGTCTTCAGTCGTGGCCAAAAGTTTTGAGAATGACACAAATATACATTTTCACAAAGTCTGCTGCCTCAGTTTGTATGATGGCAATTTGCATATACTCCAGAATGTTATGAAGAGTGATCAGATGAATTGCAATTAATTGCAAAGTCCCTCTTTGCCATGCAAATGAACTGAATCCCCCAAAAACATTTCCACTGCATTTCAGCCCTGTCACAAAAGGACCAGCTGACATCATGTCAGTGATTCTCTCGTTAACACAGGTGTGAGTGTTGACGAGGACAAGGGGTTGCTTCTCAGCCAAGAGAGTGGGCTCACTCACAATTTTGCCTAAGAACAGCCATGAATAAAGAATGGTACCAACACATCACCCGAGAGCAACTTCTCCCAACCATCCAGGAACAGTTTGGTGATGAACAATGCCCTTCCAGCATGATGGAGCACCTTGCCATAAGGCAAAAGTGATAACTAAGTGGCTCGGGGAACAAAACATCGATATTTTGGGTCCATGGCCAGGAAACTCCCCAGACCTTAATCCCATTGAGAACTTGTGGTCAATTCTCAAGACGCGGGTGGACAAACAAAACCCCACAAATTCTGACAAAGTCCAAGCATTGATTATGCAAGAATGGGCTGCCATCCGTCAGGATGTGGCCCAGAAGTTAATTGACAGCATGCCAGGGCGGATTGCAGAGGTCTTGAAAAAGAAGGGTCAACACTGCAAATATTGACTCTTTGCATGGACTTCATGTAATTGTCAATAAAAGCCTTTGACACTTATGAAATGCTTGTAATTATACTTCAGTATTCCATAGTAATATCTGAAAAAAATATCTAAAGACACTGAAGCAGCAAAATTTGTGGAAATTAATATTTGTGTCATTCTCAAAACTTTTGGCCACGACTGTACACCTAGTAAACTGAACAAAAATGAAAAACAAATGGGATTTTCGAGTTTCTGATTCTGGCGGGTGTAAGGCTGCCCCCCAAGTTCCTCTTATCAACTGTATGCAAGAGGGTTCATGGTCTTCTCTGGAATTCATTCTCTTTGTTGATCTCACCATCCCCCATTCTTTCACACCTCTGGTTAGAAGAAGTTCTGTTTTTACATCCTGTAGGTCTGATGTGAATTTAGTGAATTTTTATTAGGATCCCCATTAGCTAACGCCATAACGTTAGCTCATCTTCCTGGGGTCCAACACCAATTAAAAAGACATTACAAACAATTACAAATGAATACTTTACAAACATTTAACAAGTAGACAATAGAGACAATTAAAATACCTGACAGGAAACACATTAAACCTTCAGTTGATGCTTTCTATTTCCTGTCCAGTCATATGATCTATGGCATTAGAGTTCTTTCTATTTTCTGTCCAGTCATATGGTCTATGGCATTAGAGTTCTTTCTATTTTCTGTCCAGTCATATGGTCTATGGCATTAGAGTTCTTTCTATTTCCTGTCCAGTCATATGGTCTATGGCATTAGAGTTCTTTCTATTTCCTGTCCAGTCATATGGTCTATGGCATTAGAGTTCTTTTATTTTTTTTCCTTGAAGGTGGATTTACACTTTACCTGGGATATATGGATTGGTAAAGAGTTCCATTCAGCTATGGCTCTATATAAAACTGTAGATTTAAGGCGATTTGTCCTTGGCTTGGGTTGTCTTAGATGTCCTGAATTTGCCTGTCTGGTTTGGAGGTTATGCATGTTGCTACTATGTACTAACTGGCCTAAAAAATACATTATATATATACATATATATATATATATATATATATATATATATATATATATATATATATATATATATAACAATCCTGAAGAAAATCAGAAGACTGGATAGTAATTTGTTTTCAACGTGAAGCCATGAGAGAGTCTGACGCATTTGAATAATATTCATACGGATAGAGAAATGAAGAGCAAATAGTTTCCAAATGCGCTCTCCAAGGCATGATCAGAAAGGGAGTGCCAATCTGATTGTTTGTTAACTCAATAGTAATGCTATTGGTCACCAACTCAGATTTGGAATCTAAACATGGTTAAATGGTTATAAAAGGGTCTTAGATTCATTGTCTCTTTCTGTTCGTTCCTGACCAGCTGTGGTGAGATAATCTCTTTTTGTCTCTCTCCACCCCAGGGACTCTTGGGCTATGACCTCTCTTTCACTTCCTCTCTGATCATGCCCTGTGCAGTCCATTCTGAAACTATTCAGACTCCTTGGCTTTTTCCACATTTTGTTACGTTACAGTCTTATTCTAAAATTGATTTAATTTATTTTTGAAATCAATTTTTTTCCTCATCAACCAACACACAACACCCCATAATGACAAAGCAAGAACATGTTTTTAGAGATTTTTGTAAATGTATTACAAATAAAAAACAGAAATACCTTATTTAAGTATTCTGACCCTTTGCTATGGGACTTAAAATTGAGCTCAGATATTTGTATTTGTTTAATTAGCTGCTGCCAAAAATGTAGACAGGTGCATCCTGTTTCCATTGATCATCCTTCAGATGTTTCTACAACTTGATTGGAGTCCACCTGTGGTAAATTCAATTGGACATGATTTGGAAAGGCACACACCTGTCTATATAAGATCGCGCAGTTGACAGTGCATGTCAGAGCAAAAACCAAGCCATGAGGTCAAAGGAATTGTCCGTAGAGCTCCGAACCAGGATTGTGTCTAGGCACAAATCTTGGGAAGGGTACCAAAACATTTCTGCAGCATTGAAGGTCTCCAAGAACACAGTTGCCTCTGTCATTCTTAAATGGAAGAAGTTTGAAACCACCAAGACTCTTCTTAGAGCTGGCCGCCCGGCCAAACTGAGCAATCGGGGGAAAAGGGCCTTGTTCAGGGAGGTGACCAAGAACCCGATGGTCACTCAGAGCCCCAGAGTTCCTCTGTGGAGATGGATGAACCTTCCAGAAGGACAATCATCTCTGCAGCACTCCACCAATCAGCCCTTTATGGTAGAGTGGCCAGATGGAAGCCACTCCTCAGTAAAAGGCTCATGACAGCCCGCTTGGAGTTAGTCAAAAGGCACCTAAAGGACTCGGACCATGAGAAACAAGATTCTCTGGTCTGATGAAACCAAGATTGAACTCTTTGGCCTGATGCCAAGCGTCAAGTCCGGAGGAAAACTGGCACCATGCCTACAGTGAAGCATGGTGGTGGCAGTATCATGCTGTGGGGATGTTTTTCAGCGGCAGGGACTGGGAGACTAGTTAGGATCGAGTGAAAGATGAATAGAGCAAAGTACAGAGAGATCCTTGATGAAAACCTGCTCTAGAGCGCTCAGGACCTCAGACTGGTGCAAAAGTTTACCTTCCAACAGGACAACGACTCTAAGTACACAGCCAAGACAACGCAGAAGTGGTTTCGGTACAAGTCGGACTCCTGAGTGCCGCAGTGGTCTAAGGCACTGCATCTCAGTGCTAGAATGTCACTACAGACCCTGGTTCGATCCCAGACTGTATCACAACCGGCCGTGAGTCCCGTAGGGCGGCGCACAATTGGCCTAGCGTCGTCCGGGTTAGGGGAGGGTTTAGCCAGGGTAGGCCGCCATTGTAAAATAAGAATTGGTTCTTAACTGACTTGCCTAGTTAAATTAAGGTTAAATAACTGTTTTTTTCTTTTTCTTTGTCATTAAGGGGTATTGTGTGTAAATTGATGAGGGAAATAAAAAAAACTATCAAACAAAGAACTTTCTTCTGAAACTTGTCAGTCTATTCTTGTTCTGAGAAATTAAGGCTATTCCATGAGAGAAATTGCCAAGAAACTGAAGATCTCGTACAATGATCCTCTTAAGGATCGGCCCCTTAATTATTTTTTTTAAAGTTGCCTAAAATACCATCATCTTTGAAGTGCAAGAGAAAGTCCATAATTTATTTTTCCAGCCCAGGTGCAATTTAGATTTTGGCCACTAGATGGAGTGTGCAAATTCTCAGACTGATCCAATGAACCATTGCATTTCTGTTATTTTTTTAAAATCAAGACTGCCCAAATGGGCCTAATTTGTTTAACTTTTCATGTTGAAAACCGTGCACTCTCCTCGAACAATAGCATGGTATTCTTTCACTGTAATAGCTACTGTAAATTGGAGAGTGCATTTAGATTAACAAGAATTTAAGCTTTCTGCCAATATCAGATATGTCTGTGTCCTGGGAAATGTTCTTGTTACTTACAACCGCATGCTAATCCCATTAGCCTATGTTAGCTCAACCGTCCCGCTGGGGACCCACCAATCCTGAGTAATTAAGTTAATTTTTTTGTCTTTTACTTTCTGTTTTGTACACAAGCTTCAAACAGCTGAATACACAATATTTTTTGGTTATTGAAAATATATTTCACAGCGGATTAGATGGTACAATGATTCTCTACATTCTCTATGCTTGTTTCGGCACATAAACTGAAATTAGGTGAACTACAGTGATCCCTCGCCACTTCGCGGTTCACTTATCGCGAATTCGCTATTTCGCGGATTTTCATAATGCATTTTTTTTTTTTTTTTGGTGCATTGTGCTCTGCATTCTGATTCGCTAAAAACTCACTCCCGCTTCTTGTATCAAAACATGCTACGAATTGGACACGAGAGATGAGGAGGAAGGACTAACGCTTGGTCGCTTAGCAACCATGGTGCGAATGGCCACTGAACTTAAGCGAGTAGCTGAGGAATGGGACCCTTTGATGAGCCGTTCATTACAGTTCTCCAACGTAATCGATGGTGGCATGTCGGTGTACAAGGATCTTTTTGCAAAGAAGAAAAAAGAGCGACAACAGCTGCCTATCACTATGTTCTTCTCCCGAACAAACACACCTGCACCGCGGGCTTCAGAAGAAGAGAACACTGCAGAGCGCAGTCAGGATGCAGCGGCCCAGTCTGAAGAGCAGTGAAACGGCCTACACGTGAGTCACTGTATTTGTATACATGTAATAGTTGCTAATTGTAAAAAAAAAAAAAGTTTTCTATTTCGCGGATTTCACTTATCGCGGGTCATTTTCGGAACGTAACCCCCGCGATAAACGAGGGATTACTGTACTCAAATTTTAGCAACCAGGAAATGGCTTAGCGATTTCTGCATAGTGGACCTTTAAGTTTGATTTATAATTTGAACCTAACCAAACCTCTGTTCTGTCGAAGGAGTTGTATGGGTTCCTCTAGTGGCCAAAAGCCTTTGTTAGCATGGGCAGCACCATTGAGGACTAAACATTTTGATTGAGTCGACTTCCAACTTCAGTGGCTGATCCCTTCTGGTGGCACAGTTGGCATGACCTGATGACTCGGTTGGAGTCGTGACAGCCAGGTCATCAGGAGGGATCAGCCAATAGATTTTACTTGTGAAGGAGAAAATGTACCATTTCAAGATGGCGATGGCCTCAATGGCACTGCCCATGCTCTCACAGACGCCATCATTACACAGATACAGAGATGTTATGTCTATCCAAGTCTATGGTCCTGGTCCATCACCTTATGTAGTACTGCCCCCCAGTGGCAAGAAGTGACACCCTCGCAAAAAACTATAAGCCTACAACGCATAATGTCTCCAAGCCTCCCACAAATAGCCTACTTTCTGTCCTCAACACTAACACTGAAACTAAATAGGATAAAAATGAAATATAAATGTTTTTATCAAACCAAATACAAACTAGTGAATTGAGTCTGAAAACGAACAAACTAATCTGAATCTCATCAAAATAAAGATAATATAAATAATAACTAATATTAAGTCACAAAACAATAATAACCTTGATGTCAACATTATTGGTGGTGGTACCAACTGTATCACGTCATACTGAAAAACTATGTGGATATGAGTGACACCTCTATCATAAAGACCTAATATTGAGTTCCACCCACTTTTGCCCTCACAACAGACTCAATTTGTTGGGGCATGGACTCTACAAGGTGACTTAAGCATTCCACAGGGATGCTGGCTCATATTGACCCCAATGCTTCTCACAGCTGTGTCAAGTTGGCGGGATGTCCTTTGGGTGGTGAACCATTCTTGATACACACGAGAAACTCGCTCCACTGGGATTCTCTGCCTCTAACCCTATTACAGGGGCTGAGTCACTGGCTTACTGGTGCTCTTCCATGCCGTCTCTAGGAGGGATGCGTCACTTGAGTGGGTTGAGTCATTGACGTGATCTTCCTGTCCGGGTTGGCGCCCCACCTTGGGTTGTGCCGTGGGGGAGATCTTTGTGGGCTATACTTGGCCTTGTCTCAGGATGGTAAATTGGTGGTTGAAGATATCCCTCTAGTGGTGTGCGGGCTGTTCTTTGGCAAAGTGGGTGGGGTTATATCCTGCCTGTTTGGCCTTGTCCAGGCCTTGTCCAGTGTCTCCCGATCCCTCCTGTCTCAGCCTCCAGTATTTATGCTGCAATAGTTTATGTGTTGGGGGGCTAGGGTCAGTCTGTTATATCTGGAGTATTTCTCCTGTCTTATCCAGGGTCCTGTGTGAATTTAACTTCTTTGGGCTGGGGGCAGTATTGAGTAGCTTGGATGAATAAGGTGCCCAGAGTAAACTGTCTGCTACTCAGGCTCAGTTACTAATATATGCATATTATTAGTGGATTTGGATAGAAAACACTCCGACGTTTCTAAAACTGTTTGAATTATGTTTGTGAGTATAACAGAACTCATATGGCAGTCAAAAACCTGAGAAAAATCCAACCAGGAAGTGGGAAATCTGAGGTTTGTAGTTTTTCAACTCTTGGCCTATCGAATACACATTGTTTATGGGGTCAAATTGCACTTCCTAAGGCTTCCACTAGATGTCAACAGTCTTTAGAACCTTGTTTGATGCTTCTACTGTGAAGTGGGGGCGATTGAGAGGGGAATGAGTCAGAAGTTTGCCAGAGAGCCACGAGCTGGACACGCGCGTTCATGTGAGAGTTAGCTTGAGTTCCATTACATTTCTACAGACAAAGTAATTCTAAGGTTGGAACATTATTGAAGATTTATGTTAAAAACATCCTAAAGATTGATTCTACACATGGTTTGACATGTTTCTACGGACTGTAACGCGCGAACAAAAAGGAGGTATTTGGACATAAATGATGGACATTATCGAACAAATCAAACATTTATTGAAGAACTGGGATTCCTGGGAGTGCATTCTGATGAAGATCATCAAAGGTAAGTGAATATTTATAATGCTATTTCTGACTTCTGTTGACTACACAACATGGCGGATATCTGTTTGGGTTGTTTTGGTCTCTGAGCTCCGTACTCAGATTATAGCATGGTGTGCTTTTTCCGTAAAGTTTTTTTGAAATCTGACACAGCGGTTGCATTAAGGAGAAGTGTATCTATAATTCCGTGCATAATAGTTATATCTTTTATCAATGTTTATTATGAGTATTTCTGTAAATTGATGTGGCTCTGCAAAATCACCGGATGTTTTGGTACTACTGAACGTAATGCGCCAATGTAAACTGAGATTTCTTAATATAAATATGAACTTTATCGAACAAAACATACATGTATTGTGTAACATGAAGTCCTATGAGTGTCATCTGATAAAGATCATCAAAGGTTAGTGATTCATTTATCTCTATTTCTGCTTTTTGTGACTCCTCTCTTTGGCTGGAAAAATGGCTGTGTTTTTCTGTGACTTGGCTCTGACCTAACATAATCGTTTGGTTTGCTTTCGCTGTAAAGCCTTTTTGAAACCGGACACTGTGGTGGGATTAACAAGAAGTGTATCTTTAAAATGGTGTAAAATACTTGTATGTTTGAAGAATTTTAATTATGGGATTTCTGTTGTTTTCACGTTCGTCGTAACGAGGAGACCAAGGCACAGGCATGATTTGAATACATTCTTCTTTATTTAACAAAGAATACTGAACAAACTATACAAAACAATAAAACGAACGTGACGCTAATATAACGAGGGCTGAGATGCAACTACATATAGACAATAACCCACAAAACCAAAATGGTAAATGGCAACCTAAATAGGATCCCCAATCAGAGACACTGATAAACAGCTGTCTCTGATTGAGAACCAATTCAGGCCACCATAGACCTACAATATGCCTAGACTAACAAACACCCCTAGACATATAAAAACCCAAGACAGGACAAACAAGCATACCCACCCACGTCACACCCTGACCTGACCAAAATAAAACAGAAAACATAGATAACTAAGGTCAGGGCATGACAGTTGTTTTGAATTTGGCGCCCTGCACTTTCACTGGCTGTTGTCATATCGATCCCGTTAGCGGGATCTCAGCCCAAAGAGGTATGCTCTCTAGAATTCTCTCTCTCTCTCTCTCTCTCTCTCTCTCTCTCTCTCTCTCTCTCTCTCTCTCTCTCTCTCTCTCTCTCTCTCTCTATATATATATATCTCTCTCTCTCTCTCTCTCTCCTCTCTCTCTCTCTCTCTCTCTCTACTCTCTCTCTCTCTCAGAGAACCTGAGCCCTAGGACCATGCCTCAGGACTACCTGGCCTGATGACTCCTTGCTGTCCCCAGTCCACATGGTCGTGCTGCTGCTCCAGTTTCAACTATTCTGCCTGCGGCTATGGAACCCTGACCTGTTCACCGGATGTGCTACCTGTCCCAGACCTGCTGTTTCGACTCTCTAGAGACCGCAGGAGTGGTAGAGATATTCTGAATGATCGGCTATGAAAAGCCAACTGTAATTCACTCCTGAGGTGCTGACCTGTTGCACCCTCGACAACCACTGTGATTATTATCATTTGACCCTGCTGGTCATTTATGAACATTTAAACATCTTGGCCATGTTCTGTTATAATCTCCACCCGGCACAGCCAGAAGAGGACTGGCCACCCCTCATAGCCTGGTTCCTCTTTAAGTTTCTTCCTAGGTTCCCGCCTGTCTAGGGAGTTTTTCCTAGCCACCGTGATTCTCCACCTGCATTACTTGCTGTTTGGGGTTTTAGGCTGGGTTTCTGTACAGCACTTTGTGACATCAGCTGATGTAAGAAGGGCTTTATAAATCAATTTGATTTGATTTGTTGAGCATGAAAAACCCAGCAATGTCGCAGTTCTTGACACAAACCGGTGAGCCTGTCACCTACTACCATACCCCATTCAAAGGCACTTACATCTTTTGTCTTGCCCATTCACCCTCTGAAAGCACACGTACACAATTCATGTCTCAATTTTCTCAAGGCTTAAAAATCCTTCTTTAACTTGTCAACTCCCCTTCATCTACACTGACTGAAGTGAATTTAACAAGTGACATTGATAAGAGATCATAGCTTTCACGTGGATTCACCTGCTCAGTCTGTCATAAAAGAGCAGGTGTTCATAATTATTTGTACACTCAGTGTATATTCATATTCCCACTACGGACACCGACCTCTGGCCCGTCTACCCATTCAGGTGGTTCAGAGGTTGGAGGAAATGTATAGTTCTTCTGGCATGCTTCACCGTAGGGATGATGCCAAGTTTCCTCCAGACGTGACACTCAGCATTCAGGCTCAATCTTGGTTTCATGAGACCAGAGAATCTTATATATACATTATATTCACTGTGCTTATGAAAGTTTTTTGAACATAAAATACATCAATAGGATTCTAAATGGTTAAAAGTTCACATTTGGGATCTAGCTGATGATTAGCCCAATAGGTTAAATGCAGATAGGCAACCCAATGCTTTACCTATTTATTTATCACCACTCTGGTGCATCAGTTGAGCTACAGATGATATTACTTATTGCGAATATGATACCTGATAATATGGACCATGCATAGGCATGGTCCAATATGTTAAAATCATTTCAACAAATAATTTTACCAGTATGTTATTAGGCTCATTTCTGGAGGTGGAAATTATATTTTAGATGGTGTCAGTATAATTTTATTTTCATTCATTTAGAAGTAGAATGTCCTTTTGAAAAGTCACCAGAGCTGAGCTTCTCAGTCATTCTAAATACATTTTAGAACAGAAGACACACTTACTTCATTCATTGTAAAATTAATGTAAAATAAATAAGCAAATTCATAATAATGGTCTTACAGAATGGACAGGCACCACCGGTGAGCAGTGAGTGATGAGACTGAATGCAGTGTGCAACCACATGATCAAACTATAGTTTGCAAAAAGGAATAGCAACAGACTTTATTCAAGAGTATTGAGGAAGTGAACGTTTACTTTAACTTAAAGAAAATGTCTTAGTGAAAGAAAAAAGAAAAAACACCACACGATTATGTTCAATCTCAAGTTCTCACCAAAATGACAGTCAATTGGCTGTATAATACTTTAATAGCCTTGTAATTGAAGCTGTATTGACAGGAGCGACACACTACACAATCCTATTTCAACCCTATTTCAAACCTATTTCAATCTTATTTCAACACTATTTTAACCCTATTCCAATCCTATTTCAAATGTATTTCCTCTTTTGATTTCACAGATTACCCAGGTTTAAAAAAGTGTTATGCATTTACTCATCACGTCTATAAAGAGTTATAGCAAGTGGTAGCCTATATTTGAAGTTTCATATTTCATACACATAGAGAGAAAATATATTTCAGACGATTGAACACACAGAAGTTGCAAAACAAAGCCACATAAAATGGCACAATTACCTTTTTCTATGCTGTGGGTGAAAGAAGGTAGAGCATTTGACTGAGGAGGAGAAACAGGAAGGGGCTGAGGTTCTGTCCTCTGAGGCTCACGCTGCTGCTATGTGTAGGTTTCTCTGTAAAATAAAGAGGGATATTTTTATAGTGTTGTCATACTGTATCATCAACTTCTTAAAACTGTTAATGGAAATTCCAATACTGTATAGATAAAAGAGGATGTTACACTTGGTTGTAATGCAAACCTTGAACAGAAAGTTCCACTTGACGAAGAATGTTCTCTGTTTGTATGAAACATGAATAATTCCCACTATCAGAGTCCTTGAGGTCAGTCAGTAGAAGAGAAAAGTTGCCTTTTGTCCACTCATCAGAGAACATACTGGTTCTGTCTCTGAACTGAGAGTTTTGCTTGGACAAATCTGCTTTTCCATCAATAATACTGTAGACATTCACATCATCTGCGGTTTCCCAAAAAATGTTTACATTTTTAAGCGCCTTCTCAATGTATGTGCAAGGCAAGATAACATTATCTCCCTTGAATCCTTCAACGTTGACCTGCGAAGAGACTTCAGAACAGAGACATAAAAACAGAGACATAAAAATGTGCCTCCAATTAATCCATCTGACACTACAATACTAAGTGACTATTTGAAATGAATACCTTGGGGTCCAATACACAGGATCACACAAACCGGTAACCAGCACCTGTGGAGTAGTGATAGAGAATGTTATGGTTGGGAACGAGTCTAGCAGGGTTATAAACACAGTGGCCTGGCTGAACATGAAAAGGAGGCTGAGCAACCAATCATAACCTAAGAAACTGTTCATTTACTGTGCATTAAAATGACTTTGTAAAGCAACAAAAACAATACAGACCTACTCTTTGTTTCTAAGATATAAACTAGCTAAAAGATGCGGTCTGCATGGTGTTACTTGTAACTGTGGTAACTGAAGGTAATGCAGGTAACAGGCATACAGCAGTCTGCTTGCAGTACAGTTTAGCGATGCGGAGGCAGACTCATAACCTGCAGTCGCTGCGTTTATATCCTTGGGAAGGGTGGCTTTAAGGTCATTACATATTGTCTGGATGAAGTGCGGGTGGGTGACGGGAGGGTTTAGTAAAAATAAAAAATACCTTTAAAAATGACACAAATTATTCACTACATTTCTTTTTTTTTCTTCATTATTTCATTTTTAAAAGTCTGAAATATGGGATTGTTTTAAGAAGGTCATACCATGGATCATTTAGCTATTTGATTTTGAATTGTAGGACCCCTTTAGGTATAAAACATATAGTCCATCTGGCCTTTACTGCTAAAGCCCATAGAAACGCATTGATAAATGTCAACAACAAAAAAGACAGTCAAAAAATAAATCATAAGGAATATGTTTTTGAAGTGTCTGTCCTATATCTAAGAGATATAAGAAAGCTCAGGAAATATATCTCGCTATATATTTTTACACATATTTAACCCCGTATTTCTGTTGGAACAAAACTACCTCCATACTTCCATTCATGTGTACCTTTAGACCAGTGGGTTACCTTTAAACCAGTGGGTTACCTTTAAACCAGTGGGTTACCTTTAAACCAGTGGGTTACCTTTAGACCAGTGGGTTACCTTTAGACCAGTGGGTTACCTTTAGACCAGTGGGTTACCTTTAAACCAGTGGGTTACCTTTAAACCAGTGGGTTACCTTTAAACCAGTGGGTTACCTTTAAACCAGTGGGTTACCTTTAAACCAGTGGGTTACCTTTAAACCAGTGGGTTACCTTTAGACCAGTGGGTTACCTTTAGACCAGTGGGTTACCTTTAGACCAGTGGGTTACCTTTAGACCAGTGGGTTACCTTTAGACCAGTGGGTTACCTTTAGACCAGTGGGTTACCTTTAGACCAGTGGGTTACCTTTAGACCAGTGGGTTACCTTTAGACCAGTGGGTTACCTTTAGACCAGTGGGTTACCTTTAGACCAGTGGGTTACCTTTAGACCAGTGGGTTACCTTTAGACCAGTGGGTTACCTTTAAACCAGTGGGTTACCTTTAGACCAGTGGGTTACCTTTAAACCAGTGGGTTACCTTTAAACCAGTGGGTTACCTTTAGACCAGTGGGTTACCTTTAAACCAGTGGGTTACCTTTAGACCAGTGGGTTACCTTTAAACCAGTGGGTTACCTTTAGACCAGTGGGTTACCTTTAAACCAGTGGGTTACCTTTAGACCAGTGGGTTACCTTTAGACCAGTGGGTTACCTTTAAACCAGTGGGTTACCTTTAAACCAGTGGGTTACCTTTAGACCAGTGGGTTACCTTTAGACCAGTGGGTTACCTTTAAACCAGTGGGTTACCTTTAAACCAGTGGGTTACCTTTAGACCAGTGGGTTACCTTTAAACCAGTGGGTTACCTTTAGACCAGTGGGTTATCTTTAGACCAGTGGGTTACCTTTAGACCAGTGGGTTACCTTTAGACCAGTGGGTTACCTTTAGACCAGTGGGTTACCTTTAAACCAGTGGGTTACCTTTAGACCAGTGGGTTACCTTTAAACCAGTGGGTTACCTTTAGACCAGTGGGTTACCTTTAGACCAGTGGGTTACCTTTAGACCAGTGGGTTACCTTTAGACCAGTGGGTTACCTTTAGACCAGTGGGTTACCTTTAGACCAGTGGGTTACCTTTAGACCAGTGGGTTACCTTTAAACCAGTGGGTTACCTTTAAACCAGTGGGTTACCTTTAGACCAGTGGGTTACCTTTAAACCAGTGGGTTACCTTTAAACCAGTGGGTTACCTTTAGACCAGTGGGTTACCTTTAGACCAGTGGGTTACCTTTAGACCAGTGGGTTACCTTTAAACCAGTGGGTTACCTTTAGACCAGTGGGTTACCTTTAGACCAGTGGGTTACCTTTAGACCAGTGGGTTACCTTTAAACCAGTGGGTTACCTTTAAACCAGTGGGTTACCTTTAGACCAGTGGGTTACCTTTAGACCAGTGGGTTACCTTTAGACCAGTGGGTTACCTTTAGACCAGTGGGTTACCTTTAGACTAGTGGGTTACCTTTAGACCAGTGGGTTACCTTTAAACCAGTGGGTTACCTTTAAACCAGTGGGTTACCTTTAGACTAGTGGGTTACCTTTAGACCAGTGGGTTACCTTTAAACCAGTGGGTTACCTTTAAACCAGTGGGTTACCTTTAGACCAGTGGGTTACCTTTAGACCAGTGGGTTACCTTTAGACCAGTGGGTTACCTTTAAACCAGTGGGTTACCTTTAGACTAGTGGGTTACCTTTAGACCAGTGGGTTACCTTTAGACCAGTGGGTTACCTTTAGACCAGTGGGTTACCTTTAAACCAGTGGGTTACCTTTAGACTAGTGGGTTACCTTTAGACCAGTGGGTTACCTTTAGACCAGTGGGTTACCTTTAAACCAGTGGGTTACCTTTAGACCAGTGGGTTACCTTTAGACCAGTGGGTTACCTTTAAACCAGTGGGTTACCTTTAGACCAGTGGGTTACCTTTAGACCAGTCCCATGACAAAACGAAGAACTCCATAGTGTTCATGAGAGTCTCCCCTTTCTATAGAGTGATCATATTAGTTTGTAGGCCAAACCGTTCGGATGCTACAGAAGCTTTGGTGTGATGACCGATTCTCGGGATGTCTCATGGTCTGACAAACAGCTTATAGCTCTGCCACTTCCCACCACAGCTGCGGAAGGGCGACATAGGCGGAGTGGTCGATTGCGACGCAGCCCACGCAATGTTTTATTATATCTGTAGCTTAAATTGAGGGATTTTGATGGGGATGTTTTTATTATGTTATTTTGAATATACCCAAGGGGGTTTTAAGGCTACCTGGCATTAGTGCGAAGTCCAAGGCTTAAATAACTATATGTGTGCCAAGCATGCCAAATAACATACATGCCTAATGCTTTTGCAAAGGGCAGAAACAGTTGTTGATCCAAGAAAACAAAAAGGGCCATGTTTAATTCAATAAGAGAAAAGCTGCGAAATGGACAGTTGAAAATAAAAGTAGTAGAGATGGAAGAGACAGAACAGTAGCCTAATGTTTGGTAAAGATTTGCTGAAGTGGTAAAAGAGGATGATATCAGTGCTGCCGTGTTATGTGTGATGATTGTGAGGTGATATACAAACTCACCAGTCACAACACAGGGATTTCAAATAAGCCTATGGCACATCAAGGGAACTGTAGCCTACTGTTCAGATGGGTTAAATGGAAACTGATATCTGGACACTGACTGTAGGTCTATAACCTCACACATAGCTGTATTATTAACTCCTACGCAGAATTAAGCATTTCTGGCAGTAAAATTATAAGCCTACACACATAGGCTACATTTTGACTAGAGAACAGGAGTGGAGAATGACAGAAGAGAAGCTGCAAGTATCTAATCACAGACAAGTTGACTTACAAATAGCCTACCAAAATGTCGGAAATGATAAGCAGAAACATATATAATATCAGGCAACAACAACCAAATCCTGCAACCCCTGTAAAAAAAATCGTTCTGCGGTCTCTGACTGTAGCATACACACATTTTCTATATTGGCGGGTTTGGGTTGGGTGAGGACCTCATATTTTCACTATCACATATAGTCGTGCGGTTGCAGATGGGTTATTAAATTGCGTGGGGGCGGGTGAACAAACAACTGACCCGCGCACCACTAATACAGGCCTATCAACATTGAGATAACAGGGACCTCCCTTACAAAACACTTCTTACATACTACTTACTGTAAGAATAGTTACATTTGTTCGGTAGACAGAAATGGGAGGGGCAACACAGCATGTTTTTTAAAGGAAATTATGGATTTAATCATTAATAACAGACATTTTCGTTACTGTCCAATGATTAATTACAACACAGAAATATATTTTTTCAAAGCCTTCATCTAGTAATTATAGAATCACCGAAGTGACCGAAGGTAGACTTCACCCTTTATGTGTTATCAGGGCTTGATAGTAACCATTTTTTACTTGTCTGAAGGCTCAAATCATATCAAATCAAATTGTATCGGTCACATACACGTGTTTAGCAAATGTTATTGCGGATGTAGAAAATGCGTGCGTTTCTAGCCCCCGACAGTGCAGTAATATCTAACAATTTCACAACATATACCCAATACACACAAATCTAAGTAAAGGAATGGATTTAAGAATATGTAAATATATGGAGGCGCAAGTCACTTGTCGTCCCGTCCCCCCCCCCCCCCCCCCCCCCCTAATTCCCTCACTCAATGAACCAGAGATCAAATGGCTAAGTTGGGCGAGGTATTTAAAAAACTATATATATTTTTTATTATTAACAACAATTATAACACAATATACAAACATCTTACAAAAAATCTACCAAATAACACAGAAACTTTACACACGGGGTATACAATAGTAAACAAAATGTACAAGGTTTCACAGGCAATTAGGGTTCGTTTGCTTTACAGTTTTTCAGATTATGCACCACTTCAAAATAAAATTCGAGTTCAATAAAAAAAAGAACGTTGGGTTTTTTCCCCATTTGCAGGTATGTACTGTAAATAATATTTACCATGCTGTCACGTCTGCTCCCGCTCTTCCCTACCTGCTTCGTCTCTCCAGCGTCAATACATGTGACACATGCAGATTCATTGTATATTCTTTAATCTGATATAAATCATGAAACAAAAGTAAAACACCTTTACCATCAAGACGAACCCTAGCACCAGTTGATCTAAAAGATAAATGTACATCCATCCAAAAGATCTTACTGCAAATACATTCAAAAAACACATGACTTGTGGTTTCATTCTCAATTTGACAAAACACACACTTCATCGATATCAATTTGAAATTGTCAGTACCTAGTTTACTGGATATATTCAATTAATACTTTTTTTAAAGACACTTCACGGACTTCGCTATTGACACAATATGTTCTCCTTTAAGTTCCATACCACATTCCAATTCTATAATTCCAGTATACTTTTGCAGGAGGAAAAGGAGGCTCGGTACTCATCTTCCTAATATAATTATTAGTGCACTTTTTATCCTTAACGCATAAACCATCTAATAGGAAGCTGAAACTGAATTCCACATTCCTCTGAAGATTGTAATTTCCCTGTATACGTCTTATAAGGCATGTAGCTATTGCATCAACAACGATGGCGTACTCCTTCGCCCTTATAATATAAGGGGAATTATAGTTAGCTCTGTTACATTTTAGGAGAAATTCAATGCCACCAACCTTTGTAAAAAGATTTGGAATGATATTTCAAATCCTATCCTTAAATTGGATGTAATTGTCAAGGTGCAGCGTCGTGAGCGTACATCATTACATATAGCCTTTAATGCAAATAAATCACAATTGTTTTTACATTTAAAGTCAAACCAGATACAGAGGAAAATACATTCAAACAATCCACAGCTTTGGATAACCTCTGTTCAAGGTGGGAAAGGTAACCAGATGAGATGTTTATTTATTTGTAAGGTTAAAATATTCAGTGTTCAGGGGAGTTCTTGACAGCATAGGAGTTACTTGTCAATTAGGCTTTTCTAAGAATATTTTCTAAGAACTTATAAAAACTTTGTCAGAATTACATGTCCAGTATTGAATAGAGAATCAAACCCAATTTTTAGCGCTTGAGAGATGTTTTTATAACCTGAGTATGCAGCATTGGTTTCATCAACATCAACCGTGCACCAGTATCAACTGCGTTCCGGTCATTTGCGAGAGCCAGTGGAAAGTTATTTTAGGACATGACAATGACATTAATACATGCATTATTAACAAGCGAGAAAACCAGGCAAACTACATATAATGTTTTCAATTGACTAGTTAGTCGGTTGTATATCATTATTTTACCCGCTGCACAAATGTCTCACTCTTCTGGCTACGCCCTCCTGGCACACACCAGGACTTTTCCAGGATTTTGATTGAAGACCCAAAATGGGCTATAACTGGGCAAACAACTCACTAACTAGCAATGAATATCAACAAATGTGCACACGGCTAGGCTCGCTTTGATAAAGAAAAACGCATACCACGACTGCATGATTGAAAGCCCGCTTGTGCCTGTCAATGCAGGCCTACACTCTTAAAATTAGGGGTTCAACAAGGGTTCTTCTCTAAGATCCTCAAAGTTAATAGAAGAAATTTAGTAGGTGGGGTTAATTGAGGAACCTCCTAAGTAGGTGGGGGTTCTTACAGGAACCTAACTGCCCAACTGAAATGTTTGGATTTTTTATTTGAAAGGACAGCAGGTGCAGGCACTTAACTGAATGTAAGATCTCCTCACCTTTGTGTCTGTATGTATACAGAAGAGGAGGCATACAAAGGTATGTCAAGTGGTATAGGTATGTTATACCTTCGTTTTTGTGGTGAATGAGACACTTTTTGAAAATGTTTTTAAAGGAAACCTGTTCGATCACCATGCACTGCAAAATCATTCTGGCTACGGAGACAGAGAACATCAACACGCACGGGCTAGGCAGGATACTCCAGGAACTTTTTGTTGTTGTTGAGTTTACAATAATTAAAGGCGCTGCATTGTCAATCTGATGTCTGCATTGGCCGTGCAGCATTTACGGTAATACAGCCTATGCAGAAGTCAGGGCATTCATACTTCTTGCACTTCTGCTCAACAGCTCGGTGCTGTTCCGCGATCTGTTGTGAAGGGTAGGTTGGAAGATGGCGGCGAGTGCAGACGAGATTTCAGCTTGCTCCGAGTAACCTTAACTTTTATCCCTCTCAAACTTACTTAAATGTAACGCAACTTGGCTTATAGTAAACACACTAGAGAACGCTTAGTTGACCGCTAATTTGATCTGAAACTGAGAAATGGAAGAAAAAAATGTGCGAAAAAGCAAAGGGAGGAGTGGGCAGTTGCTAGCTGAGCACTCATACATTGGAGAAAAACCGCTACCTGACTCCTCGGGAGAAGAAATGGAGGATTCTGGACATTCGGTTGATTCAGAAAATGTCAATAGTCCTGCACCCCAAAAGACACAAAGAATTGTCTTTGCGCGAACTACGGGTCAACATAATCGATGCTGTCTCTGCAAAGATAAACGAAAGAGCCGATGGTCTGGAGAAAATGATACGCGAAAACACATCAAAAATAGTTGACCTCGAGACCTCTCTGAATCATACATACAAGAGTATGGAGGAGCTTAAACTTGCAAACACTGCTACTTCTGAGAAATGCACTGCACAGGAGAAGACCATCGCAGACATGCAAGAGCGCTTATCGGAAGTAGAGCGATACCGGAGAAGGTGTGGGCTACGGCTTTACGGTGTCCCCGAGGACCAGGATGAGAATGTGAAGCGCTTAGTAAGAGACATCTGTAACCGTCTGGCACCGGACTTTCTATATAGATATATGGCTGTGGATGTCACTCATCGTATTGGGAAGAAACAAGACGCCATCGTCAGCCGCTCGATCATCATCCAGTTTGCTTTTCGCACAGCAAGAGATGCAGTTTGGAAGAAAGCAAAGGAAAGCGCATTTCTGAAAGAGAGAACATTTAGATTCGGTGAGGACTTGACTGCAGCAGCAAAGGCAAAATTGTGGCCTCTTGTACAACAGTCCCGAAATCAAGGAAAGGGTGGATACTACAGGGGAATCAGAGCCTTTTCGCCAACGGAAAAGAAATACGACCGGGGTGATTTGTTCTGTCGGTAGGTTTACAAGGTAGCTCCTTCCCACTGCAAACTAAGCGTTCTAGTTTTGAATTGTGGCGTTATGGTTTACAATTTAAGACTTCTGTTAATAATGTATGAAGCAACTTTTTATAGAGAGGGTAGAGTTGAGATTGCATAGGATTTGTCTTTCTATTCTATAGATATGGACTTGAAGTTTGTCAATCAATGCCAATGCAACCTGTTGAAGAGAAAAGCTTTTTTTTGTTTTGTTGTAAGGACTGCAACGCAGATCTTGTATTTGTTCAAGAAACACATTCATGCAAAGAGGAGTATAATTATTGGACAAATCAGTGTGGAAATGTCATTTTTTTGGCCCACGGGACTAATCATTCAGCTGCGGTTGCAATTTTAGCACACAATTTCAAAGGGAAATTTTTGTTCACTCAAATGGACACTAATGGACATTAGGCTAGTAGCGGTCATCAACCACATGGAGAGATTATTTGTGTTGTGTAATGTATATGGATACTGTTCTAATCTTCCAAATCACTTACTTCTAGAGGAAATTGAAGAAATTCTTAAACGTCTCCTGAGAAAATATCCATCCAGTCAGATTATAGTTGGTGGAGATTTGAATATGGTTTATTCTAATGAGACTGATAGATTGCCCCATAGGCCTAACATTGGTGTGAACAAGTTAGTGAAGTTCTGCCAAAGCCTGGACTAAATTGACATATGGAGAGTTAAAAACCCTGGAGAGAAACAATACACATGGAGTAATAGAGATCGTCCACTACAATTAATAATTGACTTGTGGGTGATAACCTCTAGTCTTGAGCCCAACACTGTAGAGGTAAAGATACTGCCTGCAGTCCTGACGGATCATAAAGTCATATGGTTGACTGTAAGAATGTGCAGTAAGGATGGTAAGAAATACTCTGGTGGTTATTGGAAATTAAATAACTCATTGTTATTGCATGATGATTTAAAAAATGTGATTAAGAATCTAATTTCTGTTTACTGGAGTTTAGCTACATCTTATGCAGAATATGGGAAATATTGGGAACTGCTGGAATTTAAAATCCGCTCAGCCTGTATTATTTATGGAAATCTCAAATCTCCACCAACTATAATCTGACTGGATGGATATGTGAGGTAGCTGAACTCTCTAAGACAATTGCGGATATCACAGAGATTGAGCATCTTGATCTTAATGAGAAAGCTAAATTGAATGATTTACAGAATCAACTAGATACATTGTATGAGGAAAAGGCTAGAGGAGCCTTCATAAGATCCAGAAAACAATGGCTTGAAAAAGGCGAAAAGAACAGTAGCTACTTTTTTAATTTGGAAAAGAGTAGAGGGGAACTCAACACACTTCGGAAATGTAAGATTAATGGGGTTACCACTGAGGATAGAGAGTTGTTATCAGACTTTACCACTAAGTTTTATGAGAATCTTTACTCCTTAGATTACAATTTGAGTGACTCTAAGGATCTCCTTGATTCTATAGAGAAAGTTAATTCGGTTAGTGAAGAATTCAATCGGTCATGTTGTCAAGATTTATCCATTATGGACATCCAGTACGGGGTTGCTCAGTTAAATAACAAATCTCCAGGTTGTGATGGATTAACCTCTGAATATTACAAAACCTTCTCTGAAGAAATAGCATTTTTTTTTTTACTTGAAACCTTTAAGGAGACTATAAAGAAGGGAGAACTACCTGCCTCTCTGAAGCAAGGGGTTATTACTCTTATACCTAAACCACACAAGGATCTCTTAAATATTGATAATTGGCGTCCAATCACACTCCTAAATAACGACTACAAAATTATAGTCTTAATCTTAAAGTCTTGCTTGAATGATCTGATTGATGAATGTCAATCAGGGTTTATGAAAGGGCGCCATATATCGAATAATCTGAGGCTGGTGTTAGACTTGGTTGAGTATTGTGATCTATTAGATGACTTCCCTGTTATCCTATTTTTTGATTTTCAGAAAGCATTTCATACTGTAAGTCACAATTTTATCTTTGATTGTCATAAGCATTTGAAATGTGGTACTTTTTTGTTGCTGATGCTATTAGAACTCTGTATAATGGTGGCAATAGCTGTATCAAACTCTGTCATGGAACATCTTCAAAGTTTAACATTTACAAAGGAATACGACAAGGTTGTCCAATTTCACCTTTATTATTTTTGTTAGTATCTTAAATTTTATGCTCATTAGTTCATAAAATTCCATTTGAAGGCATTACATTCCAGGCCAGCGAGATCAAGATATCCCAACTGGCGGATGACATCTCACTTTTTTGGAAAAATGTGTCTCAAGCTAGATTAGCATTGGATATCGTGAACCAGTTCTACAAAATCTCAGGTTTGGCATTACATCGTTCCAAATGTGAGATGTTTGTTTTGAAAGAAGCTGTCAATCCAGCAGATTGTAACGTCTCTGAAAAAGATACTGTAACCTACCTCGGTGTAAAGATCATTCACAACCTTCGCTACAACATTCGCTATATGTCTGTATTTGATTTGATATAATGTGGATTAGTTTTATTTATTTATTTTTCTAATTTCTTTGTGGAATCCCTCTGGCTGTTATGTTTGTTTTGCATGTTACTCTTATACATTTTTTTTAAAGATCTGTTGTGAAGGAAGTTGTCAAGGAAGTGAGTTTTTGTTTTATACATGACCTCCCGCCCCCACTTACAGTGAACCAATCATGTCAATGCAGCGCTTTATGGAGCCCTCCGCATTGTTACAACGCTTCGGATGCACACAGCAAAGCAGTACAGAGCTCAATTTTCACATCAAGCATAAATTGGCTCTTGTACTCTGATAAATTCTGCAGATATTGGGAGGACAGTGTGGTACACGTTGCATGCAGAGGGAACTGATCTAATTCTGATCTGAGTAGCCGAGTTGTTTGATAATGTGATTTTTGCGTGATTTAATTCTATATTCTTCGTGTCCAAGCGGACAAGTGTTAATAATGTCGAGCCCTGGTTATCATGTTTGGCAGATATGAAAGAAAATACATTGTCTAGCTATGGCGGAATAGAAAAATGGTGGCCATGACCGCCAGGAGGAGTTTTTGTGATGGCTCCACATCTGAAAATGTTCAGGACCCCAAACTGTACAAGTGTAGACTTACCAAGTTTTATGCTTTTATGAAAAAGTGAACAATTCACCAAAAATGTGGCACATATCACCAGGACTATTTGTTAATTTGTTGGGTAGCCAGGATGCAGTGGGAACACCTGCAGTGCTTACTATTTTCAGTAGATGGTACTGTTCAACCAGTTAAAACGCACCCGGTCAAATTGTGTAGTAGTGTACCACTGTAAGTGATGATGACGCATAAGGACAAAAAGACACGTGCAAGTTTGCACAGATTATATGACCTGTATAATATTGATGCGGTTCTTGAAATGTTAAAGAGACGTTGCAGAGACTTTGACCACAGCCTCACCTCAAATCCCTGAATAAAGTTTGCTTGTTTGCAGCACTCCTAACAGGTTAGTTTTGAGGGATGTCTGAATAGAAGACAGTTACAATACAACTGGATTGACCCTTCATGTATAAATGGACACACTACATCGTCACATTTTAGTAAAGTACAACTCATGGCAAAGTAGGGGAACGTTAACAAACAATATAATTACTGACTAGCTGTCACGCCCTGGCCTGAGATATCTCTGTTTTCTTTATATTTTGGTTAGGTCAGGGTGTGACTAGGGTGGATTACGCTAGTTTTTGTATTGTCTAGGGGTTTTGTATTGTCTAGGGTTTTTGTATGTTTATGGTGGCCTGATATGTTTCCCAATCAGAGGCAGCTGTTTATCGTTGTCTCTGATTGGGGATCATATTTAGGTAGCCATTTCCCCTTTGGTGTTTGTGGGTTCTTATTCTATGTTTAGTTGCCTGTCTGCACTATTTCATATAGCTTCACGTTTCGTTCGTTTTGTTAGTTTGTTCAGTGTTCTTTCTTTAATAAAGAATGTACGCATACCACACTGCACCTTGGTCCGATTCATACGACGAACGTGACACTAGCAGTGAAAAGGGGTGATGCATATTCAGTAGACTCTTCTAGTCATCACTGTAACAATGTCACACAACTACCATAATTTTACAGTAATCATTTCTAAGCACGTTCTTAGCTTGCCCTTATGGATCATGCATTATACTGCAAAACTACTTATTGATACAAGTTCAGGATTTAATCGTCTTGGTGCTGTAAGAGGGAGTAAATGTAATAACAAAAAAATAGTCACTGTATTGTTTATTTTAAACTTGCATGCAATCAGAGTAATGATAAATCGGTATGCTTTTCAGCACGTTATACTGTTAAGGTTGCACTATGGGTGCTAAAATTCTAATAGTTCACCTAATTTCAGTTTCTGTGACAAAACAAACAAGCATAGTGTTGATAATCATTGTACCATCTAAACCGCTGTGAAATAAATTTTCCATAACCAAAAATATTGTATTTTCAGCTGTTAGAAACTGGTGTACAAAACTGAAAGTAAAAGACGCAAAAACTAAATTTAAGAATGGGAAGCATAGAAATAGCACACACAGAACAGATGTAACGCTTCTTAGACTTGCTTTTAATGAGAATGACAGATCTATAACTCACATTTCTATGTGAATTTTGTTGGGTAGCCCTAAAAGTACATATTGCAGCTTTAAGCTAAATTATTGGCCCAAATTAGCTGAGACTGGTGCAACTGTTTAGGATCTTTACAAAAAGTAACTTACCTCTGGTCTATTCGGCGTCTTGGTGTTAGTTTTGAAGGAGAGTTCCTGTTCTGACATGGCAAGGTCAAGATTAGCACTGAAATATAAACCAACAAAATGGGAAAAGTCAATATCAAGTTGATAAACAAAAGCAACACGTAAATTCTCTGTAAACGACATATTTTTACAAAATATTTCAAATCTCGTATTTCCATTCACTCACCCAGGATCATAACCATCAGAATAACATTCAGAACACTGTAAATGAACAGAAGACAGTTCTCCCATGATGACCTGCAGTTGGAGGTCTGGTTTGGATAGCTGGATGTCTGGTTTGGATAGCTGGAGGTCTGGTTTGGATAGCTGGAGGTCTGGTTTGGATAGCTGGATGTCTGGTTTGGATAGCTGGATGTCTGGTTTGGATAGCTGGATGTCTGGTTTGTCTGATTGGGATAGTCAGCATAAACATCTGTGCAATAATGCACATGGAAAAATCACTATATTAAATGTGTATGTAGTGATATGCACACAATGCCACTTTACAATTAAAGTACATTAAGTTGGTGTACAGTGCATCACACATGCAATGTTGGGGCTGCATACGCTTGAGTGTACATACTCAAAATTGGATGTATTTCAATAAAGATTTATGTTATATTGAAAGGAATTCATCATTGAATAAAATGTGCACTTACCAGCGGTCATGAGTCTGGTGCCATTGCTGAATATCAATCTACCCTCTTCTTTCTTTGCACAGTAGAACACGCCACAATCATCTACTGTTACATTCTGTATGAACAAACTATTTCCTGTTTCTAATGAATATTTATGTCTATAATTATTATTGTAATAAAAAGCAGCAGGACTACTACTAGTGAAAGAGCGGAGTATGGCCAGTGGAGACTGTGGTTGGTGCTGTATGTACCAGTATGCACTTTCTATGTTAAGAGAACAGTTTATGGTTGTGTTCTGTCCAAGTTCCACCAGTGTCTCTGTCAAGCCATCAGCTCCCCGACAGCATATAATGAGACCTAGAAACAGATCAGGTCATTCATTACATTACACATTTGATTTGTTTCTTACGTTATTAAGTACATGTAGTAACAAAATAATTGTCTTACACAACAGATGTCCCACAACTCTCAGCATCGTCTCAAATGTGTGTTTTTGATTAGGTTGGTTTCCTGCTTGTGTAGCTGTGGTCTGTTAGAGCACTACTTGCTGCTGTACAGACAAACCACTTTCTTGTTTGTTTATTTTTTATGGGTGCTAAAGGTCTAAGTCAGATCAATCATCAGGGCCAGCCCTATGTTTTTTGGGAACCTAAGTGAGATTTGGTTGTGGGCCAGTTTGTTTCTTGGACACAGATTAAGCGTAATCCTGGACTAAACACTTTCAATGGAGATTCTCCATTGAGCATCCTTTTGTGTCCAGGACAAGGCTCAATCTGTGACTGGGAAGTTTAGATAAAGGCATTGGTTTTCATCATATCACATTCAATCATCAACTCCTTTCAGTGCTCATGAAGGAAAGGAGATGAGGAAATGAGCTGAGCTGAGGAAAGGAGAGAAGCAAAGGATACTTGGAAAGGAGTGAGGTGAGGAGGATATTGGATATCCAAGCCTATTGGCACACAGCCCTTGTATTTATTATAGTTTCAGAATAAGAGCGAGCGAGGGAGCAGACACGGAGAGCATTGGCTCCTGAGATCTTCAGCAAAAAGATGGATTTACAGTTGGATAAACGTAGATAAACGTTTTTCACGGGGACTTGTGCAGGATACCAACCTCAACATCAAAAACTTCATTCCAAGTCACAATTCCATACCTAGAACCTTGATTTTGGACCAAATTACCTGAATGAACTATTGCTACCAAGGATTATCGTTAAGGGAACTTCTAACAGACCAAGACCTGCAGAGGAAACAAGGCGGAACATGGAAATACCATCCAGCACAAAACTGAGTGAGCAGTGTTCAGTCTGGACCTATTTGTGAAACCAAAAATGTAAGGACGATAATCTCTAGGTAGGTATAAAGCTTAATAAAATGGGGCTACTGAGCTGCCAAGCTGCTAGGAAAGAAGCTGCCTGAAATTAGCACTGAAGTGTGAAGTGAGAGGTGTGAAAACTCTTGAGCCTAAAAATGGCAGGAGAATTTCACCCCACCCACCCAAATGCAGAGGCCTGGGATAGCCAGGCTATCCAGATGGCCAAAGTTATTTACTTTAAGTAGCAGTTCTCTCTCTGTCGGTCTAACCCCAAGAAGTTCTGGAAAACGGTTAAAGACCTGGAGGATAAACCCTCCTCCTCACAGCTGCCCATGTCCCTTAATGTTGATGATGTTGTTGTTACTGACAAGGAGCACATGGCTGAGCTCTTTTCACCTCTTCATTAAGTCAGTATTCCTATTTGACTCTGCCATGCCTCCTTCCCTGCAAAGCGTTCACTTAGTCCGAGGTGCTAAAGGAGCTCCTTAATTAAACTTGACCCCAAAAAAACAGCTGGGTCAGATGGTTTAGACCCTTTCTTCTTTAAGGTTGCTGCCCCTATCATCGCCAAGCCTATCTCTGACCTTTTTAACCTGTGTCTCCTCTCTGGGGAGGTTCCCATTGCTCTGACCTTTTTAACCTGTGTCTCCTCTCTGGGGAGGTTCCCATTGCTCTGACCTTTTTAACCTGTGTCTCCTCTCTGGGGAGGTTCCCATTGCTCTGACCTTTTTAACCTGTGTCTCCTCTCTGGGGAGGTTCCCATTGCTTGGATGGCAGCCACGGTGCATCCTTTATTTAAAGGGGAGATCAAGCTGATCCTAACTGTTATAGGCCAATATTTTTTTTTCTATTTTGCCCTGTTTATCAAAAGTGTTGAAAACTTGTCAATAATCAACTGACTGGCTTTCTTGATGTCTATAGTATTCTCTCGGGTATGCAATCTGGTATCCGCTCAGGTTATGGATGTGTCACTGCAACCTTAAAGGTCCTAAACTATGTCACCATTGCACTTGATTCTAAGAAATGTTGTGCTGCTATTTTTATTGACTTGGCCAAAGCTTTTGATACGGTAGACCATTCCACTCTTGTGGGCCGGCTAAGGAGTATTGGTGTCTCTGAGGGGTCTTTGGCCTGGTTTGCTAACTACCTCTCTCAAAGACTGCAGTGTATGAAGTCAGAACATCTGCTGTCTCAGCCACTGCCTGTCACCAAGGGAGTACCTCAAGGCTCGATCCAAACTAACCCTGATTCAGGTGACCATCCTAAGGAGGTGGCACCGGATAGACCGGACCATGGAGGCGCACTACTGGTCTCGAGCACCGAGCCTGCCCAACCCTACCTGGCTGAATGCTCCCCGTAGCCAGGCCAGTGCGGCGAGGTGGAATAGCCCGCACTGGGCTGTGCTGGCGAACCGGGGACACCATGCGTAGGGCTGGTGCCATGTACCCTGGCCCAAGGAGACGCACTGGAGACCAGATGCACCTGGCTCGATGCCCACTCTAGCCCGGCCGATACGAGGCGCTGCTATGTACCTCACCGGGCTATGCCTGCTCATCCAGGGACACCGTGCGCCTCACGGCATAACACGGTGCCTGCCCGGTCCCTCTCTCTCCAAGGTAAGCACGGGGAGTTGGCTCAGGTCTCCTACCTGGCTTAGCCACACTCCCCGTGTGCCGCCCCCCAAGAAATTTATGTGGCTGCCTCTTTGGCTTCCAGCCGCGCTTAAGTGCAGCCTCCTTATACCGCCGCCTCTCTGCTTTCGCTGCCTCCAGCTCAGCCTTGGGCCGGCGATACTCTCCAGCTTGTGCCTAGGGTCCCTTGCCGTCCAGAATCTCCTCCCAGGTCCAGTAGTCCTGCGATCGCTGCTGCTGCTGCCCGTTACCACGCTGCTTGGCCCGGTTGTGGTGGGTGATTCTGTCACGTTCGTCTTCCTCCTCTTCTTTCTCCTCTGTTGGAAGGATCGGAGGACCAATATGCAGCATGGTAAGTGTTCATCTTGAATTTATTTAGGAAAGAGAACACTGAACGAACTATACAAAAATAACAAACAACGAACGTGAAGCTACCGAATAATAGTGCTGGCACAAAACACTACACATAGACAATCACCCACAACCCACAATGACAAAACAGGCTACCTAAATATGGCTCCCAATCAGAGACAACGACAAACACCTGCCTCTGATTGAGAACCATATCAGGCCAAACACATAGAAATAGACAAACTAGACATACAACATAGAATGCCCACTCAGATCACACCCTGACCAAACAAAACATAGAAACGTACAAAGCAAACTATGGTCAGGGCTTGACAGGTGGGCAGTCATTGTAAAAAATAATTTGTTCTTAACTGACTTGCCTAGTTAAATAAAATGTAACAAAACATTTATAAAAATAAAAAAAACTGGGGGGTAAAACTTTGCAACACCAAACTTTGACTTAACATGATCTTCTCCAACCTCATGCCACCAGTCAAGGCCCTTTAGTGTTTACCTCAGAGTTAAACTGTAAGCTTTGGTCAAATACTATCTGTTTACTCTCCTGTCTCTGTGTAATTCAGGTGGACATTGTTGTCTGTCCCTGTCCAGAATTGCACCATATTCCCTAGATGGTGCACTACTTCTGACCAGAGCCAATAGGGGCATACTACAACAAAAGTGCACTAAACATTGAATAGAGAGCCATTTCAGACACACCCCACTTTCTACTGTGTTTCTGTTATTCTTCAAAAATAAACCCTGTGTTCTTTACCCCACCATCTTCTTTATTCCGTCTTGTCTTTATATCTGAAATGGGTAAGGGGTATGAAACATGGTATATGTAATAACACCTGAAGACCTAGTCATGCTTGCTTACGGCTCAGTGAAAACATGTCCCGGGTTTTGGACGACGCACACTTGGGTAGCTATTACACTCTGTTTGCTTGCTTGTCACCGGTCTCTTCTCCACCCATGTTTTGCTCCAATAGTCCAACCATATTAGAGCAGAGCTGTTAATTGCACTCACCTGGTGTCCCAGGTCTGAATTAGTAGTGGTTCTTCCCTCCAAGAACGACATTGAACATCCCTGATTTAGATAGATGTAGGATCTTCATTTGAGTCAGTATGCTACAACAGGAAAATAATCTTGAAGCAACAGGAAATGTGAATTATTATGTGGATTATAGCTAATGGACATTTTTGTAGGGGTTGATACATTTTTCGTCAGGGCAAATCAAGTCTGACATTTTAAAGTGGAAATTACAAACTTTTGCAACAAAAGCATGATCAAATTAAGATCCTACATCTGTACTGTCTGCTGCTACTACAGCATTATAAATCAGCTGGCATGGATGTTTGATAGCAGGCTATCAATGTGCATAATACTTAACAATCGGAGAGAGGGTAGGAAAAAATGATTTGTCCCTCTGCATATTGAAAACACACACACACACACACACTGCTCCTGATCTGCTGCTGCCTTGGTTTATATTAACGTGCAGGGAGATGATTAACCTAGCTATTGCCAACCTCTATTTAAGCATTTTAAAACATACATTTTTCCAAAGACGGATCGCATGATAGCGCACTCGTAAATCTGTCAATTGCAGAAACGATTACAAATACAGTAGGCTATGGCCAGATCAGCATTTCAGACACATCCCCTGGGTTAGTCACTGTTTTTACAGTGCTGTTGCTCAGTTTAGCAACCTACTGGTTGAGGTTTGATCTTCAGGATGTCTTTAACAGGGGAGTTCTTCTTCTGATGCTTGGTAGTGTTGTTGAATTTGGTCATCAGGTCCTGTTGTGACCGTTAGCTGTCGTGGTCGATAAGGAAAGCAAAGGTCCTGTTGCATGATCTTTGGCAGGACCTCCGTTTGATGTCAATGTCCACCTAAGGTACAGAGGCACACAGAGTAAACAGAGGCACCCTATTCCCTACATAGTACACTAGTTTTGACGAGGGCCACCTATGCACAGCATTTTGGACGCAGGCAGGCGTTAATGTCTGAAACACAGAGATGCAGACAATGCATCCAAAATGCCACCCTATTCACTAAATAGTGCACTGCTTTTGACCAGGGACCTAAAAACCAGTGGATGTCGATCCTCCACCGTTGTTCAGCTACAAAACCATTCCCATCATCCACAAGGAACTCCTGACTCAGTTTGAGGACCTAGAACAGAACCAGGTGGTTCTAGAAGACGTTCTAGAAGAAACGGAATGTCTGGGTTCCGTAGGGGTGACAGCCTTTCAAGAATGTTAATAAACCAAGAGAGAACTCTCTTGCTGGATAACCAAAATATTATTTTGATTAGTATATTGTGTCATAATGTACCCTTATCACTTATATTAAAGGAATATTGTTTAACTACAATTACCTGTATATGTATGATATAAACTCAGCAAAAAAAGAAATGTCCTCTCACTGTCAACTGCGTTTATTTTCAGCAAACTTAACATGTGTAAATATTTGTATGAACATAACAAGATTCAACAACTGAGACATGAACTGAACAAGTTCCACAGACATGTGACTAAAAGAAATTGAATAATGTGTCCCTGAACAAAGGGGGGGTCAAAATCAAAAGTAACAGTCAGTATCTGGTGTGGCCACCAGAGAAGTATTGCAGTGCATCTTCTCCTCATGGACTGCACCAGATTAGCCAGTTCTTGCTGTGAGATGTTACCCCACTCTTCCACCAAGGCACCTGCAAGTTCCCGGACATTTCTGGGGGGAATGGCCCTAGCCCTCACCCTCCGATCCAACAGGTCCTTGAACAAGCATGTGAAACAGTGTTTAAACCCTTTACAGTTAAGATCTGTGAAGTTATTTGGATTTTTACGAATTATCTTTGGAAGACAGGGTCCTGAAAAAGGGACGTTTCTTTTTTTCTGAGTTTACATTGCATGATTATATTCACTAAACAGCAAAGCACTCCATTTTGAAAGCATTGTTTTTAAGCACTTTGAACTGCATTTTTGTAAGAAATGTGCTATATAAATAACAATTTGTTACATATACACATGGTTAGCAGATGTTAATGTGAGTGTAGTGAAATGCTTGTGCTTCTAGTTCCGACAGTGCAGTAATATTTAACAAGTAATCTAACAAATTCACAACAACTACCTTATACACACAAATGTAAAGGGATGAATAAGAATATGTACATGTAAATATATTGATGAGCGATGGCCGTGCGGCATAGGCAAGATGCAGTAGATGGTATAGAATACAGTATATACAGTTGAAGTCGGAGGTTTACATACACTTAGGTTGGAGTCATTAAAACACATTTTTCAACCACTCCACAAATTTCTTGTTAACAAACTATCGTTTTGGCAAGTCGGTTAGGACATCTACTTTGTGCATGACACAAGTAATTTTTCCAACAATTGTTTACAGACAGATTATTTCACTTATAATTCACTGAATCACAATTCCAGTGGGTCAGAAGTTTACATACACTAAGTTGACTGTTACTTTAAACAGCTTGGAAAATTACAGAAAATGATGTCATGGCTTTAGAAGCTTCTGACAGGCTAATTGACATCATTTGAGTCAATTGGAGGTGTACCTGTGGATATTTTTCAAGGCCTACCTTCAAAATCAGTGCCTCTTTGCTTGACACCATGGGAAAATCAAAAGAAATCAGCTAAGACCTCAGAAAAAAATGTAGACCTCCACAAGTTTGGTTCATCCTTGGGAGCAATTTCCAAACGCCTGAAGGTACCACGTTCATCTGTACAAACAATAGTATGCTAGTATAAACATCATGGGACCACGCAGCCATCATACCGCTCAGGAAGGAGATGCATTCTGTCTCCTAGAGATTAACATACTGTGGTGTGAAAAGTGCTAATAAATCCCAGAACAACAGCAAAGGACCTTGTGAAGATGCTGGAGGCCACCGGTACAAAAGTATCTATATCCACAGTTAAACGAGTCCTATATGGACATAACCTGAAAAACCGCTCAGCAAGGAAGAAGCCACTGCTCCAAAACCACCATAAAAAAGCCAGACTACAGTTTGCAACTGCACATTGGGACAAAGATTGTACTTTTTGGAGAAATGTCCTCTGGTCTGATGAAACAAAAATAGAACTGTTTGGCCATAATGACCATCGTTATGTTTGGAGGAAAAAGGGGGAGGCTTGCAAGCCGAAGAACACTATCCCAACCGTGAAGCACGGGGGTGGCAGCCTCCTGTTGTGGGGGTGCTTTGCTGCAGGAGGGACTGGTGCACTTCACAAAATAGATGGCATCATGAGGTAGGAAAATTATGTGGATATATTGAAGCAACATCTCAAGACATCAGTCAGGAAGTTAAAGCTTGGTCGCAAATAGGTCTTCCAAATGGACAATGACCCCAAGCATACTTCCAAAGTTGTGGCAAAATGGCTGAAGAACAACAAAGTCAAGGTATTGGAGTGGCCATCACAAGCCCTGACCTCAATCCTATAGAAGATTTGTGGGCAGAACTGAAAGAGCGTGTGCGAGCAAGGAGGCCTACAAACCGGACTCAGTTACACCAGCTCTGTCAGGAGGATTGGGCCAAAATTCACCCAATTTATTATGGGAAGCTTGTGGAAGGCTACCCGAAACGTTTGACCCAAGTGAAACCATTTAAAGGCAATGCTACCAAATACTAATTGAGCGTATGTAAACTTCTGACCCACTGGGAATGTGATGAAAGAAATGCTATTATTCTGACATTTCACATTCTTAAAATAAAGTGGTCATCCTAACTGGCGTAAGACAGGGCATTTTTACTAGGATTAAATGTCAGGAATTGTGAAAAACTGAGTTTAAATGTATTTGGCTAAGGTGTATGTAAACTTCCGACTTCAACTGTACATATGAGATGAGTAATGTAGGATATGTAGACATTATTAAAGTGGCATTATTTAAGTAACTAGTGAAAACTTTGTTAAGTCCATTTATTAAAGTTGCAAGAGATTTGAGTCTGTATGTTGGCAGCAGCCTCTGTTAAACAGTCTGATGGCCTTGAGATAGAAGGTGTTTTTAAGTCTCTCTGTCCCAGTTTTGATGCACCTGTACTGACCTCGCCTTCTGGATGATAGCGGGGTGAACAGGCAGTGGCTCGGGTGGTTGGTATCCTTGTTGGTAATCAAGCCTACCACTCTAGTGTCGTCTACAAACTTGATAATTGAGTTGGAAGCGTGCATGGCCACGCAATCATGTGTGAACAGGGGGTACAGGAGAGGGCTGAGAACGCAACCTTGTGGTGCCCCAGTGTTGAGGATCAGCGGAGTGGAGATGTTGTTTCTTTTCTTCACCACCTGGGGGCGGCCCATCAGAAAGTCTAGGACCCATTCGCACTGCGCATGCTCTGAGGACGCGGCTAGGGATACCATCTGGGCCGACAGCCTTGCAAGGGGATAACACGTTTAAATGTTTTACTCACATTGGCCGCGGTGAAGGAGAGCCCGCAGGTTTTGGTAGCGGGCCGTGTCAGTGGCACTGTATTGTCCTCAAAGCGAGCAAAGAAGTTGTTTAATTTGTCCGGGAGCAAGACGTTGATGTCCGCGATGGGAATGGTTTTCTTTTTGTAATCCGTGATTGACTGTAGACCCTGCCACATGCGTCTCTTGTTTGAGCCATTGAATTTCGACTCTACTTTGTCTCTATACTGACACTTTACTTGCTTGATTTCCTTGCGGAGGAAATAGCTACACTGTTTGTATTCGGTCATGTTTCCAGTCGCCTTGCCATGATTAAAAGTGGTAGTTCGCGCTTTCAGTTTTGTGCGAATGCTGCCATCAATTCACGGTTTCTGGTTAGGGAAGGTTTTAATCGTCACAGTGGGTACAACATCACCGATGCACTTGCTAATAAACTCGCTCACAGAGTCAGCGTATACATCAATGTTATTGCCTGAGGCTACCAGGAACATATCCCAGTTCACGTGATCGAAGCAATCTTGAAGCGTGGAATCCGATTGGTCAGACCAGCGTTGGATAGACCTGAGCATGGGCGTTTCCTGTTTTATTTTCTGTCTATATGCTGGGAGCAACAAAATGAAGTCATGGTCAGATTTCCGAAGGGAGGGCGAGGAGGGCTTTGTATGCATTGCGGAAGTTAGAGTAGCAATGGTCCAGAATGCTACCAGCCCGTGTCGCGCATTCGATATGCTGATAGAATTTACGAAGCCTTGATCTCTGATTAGCTTTGTTAAAATCCCCAGCTACAATAAATGCAGCCTCAGGATATATGGTTTCCAGTTTACATAGAGTCCAGTGAAGTTCTTTCAGGGCCATCGAGGTATTTGCTTGGGGGGGATATACACGGCTGTGACTATAATCGAAGAGAATTCTCTTGGTAGATAATGCGGTCGGCATTTGATTATAAGGAATTCTAGGTCAGGTGAACAAAAGGACTTGAGTTCCTGTATGTTGTTATGATCACACCATGAGTGGTTAATCATAAGGCATACACCTCTGCCCTTCTTCTTACCAGATAGTTGTTTGTTTCTGTCGGCGTGATGCATGAAGAAACCGGGTGGCTGTACCGACTCTGACAACATATCCCGAGTGAGCCATGTTTCTGTGAAACAGTCTTTGATGTCTCTCTGGAAGGCAACTCGTGCCCTAATTTCGTCCACCTTGTTATCTAGAGATTGGGCATTGGCGAGTAATATGCTCGGAAGCGGTGGATGGTGTGCTCGCCTTCTAAGTCTGACCAGTAGGCCGCTCCATCTGCCTCATCTGCGGCGTCCACGTTGTTTTGGATCGGCCTCTGGGATAAAATCCCATGTCCAGGGTGGAGGTCCGGATCTGCTACGGGAAAGTTGTATTCCTGGTTGTAATATTGGTTGTATAAAGTTGTCGTCGCTTTTATATCCAATAGTTATTCCCGGATGTATGTAATAACACTTGAGATTTTTTTGGCTAACAATGTAAGAAATAATACATAAAAAAACAAATTACTGCATAGTTTCCTAAGGACCTGAAGCGAGGTGACCATCTTTGTCGGCGCCATGTTTTTTGTTGTTGTTGTTTTTTTGCATTAATTGTCCAAAAACTATGGCTAAATCATTGTGCATGACTTACTCTACACAGGAAACAGATATTATAGTGTTCATATCTAAAAGGTTGTTCTGGTTTAAGACAACTTTGTTAGAACAGGGTAATAGTTCCTGTGAAACCATTCATTATGATGTGTATTGCAACAGACCACCTTCTGCCAGACAAACTATTGCACAAGCATCACATAAATAACTACTGTTAGAATACTGGAAACAATCACCATTTACATGTGCTATTTTTCCGTGTTGTGGTGTGTGGTATTTTCCACTGTGCAAGAGCTTTCTTGTAACTAAAAGGCTCTACTTCAACTGATTGGGCCGTGAGTCATACAAGTATTTTGTTCCCGTGATCCTTACTGCAATTTCATTGGCCATTTCCACAGAAGTCACAGAGCTTTAGAACAAAAAGGAAGTTAAACAGCAGATTACTGTAATCATGACATTTTACTAGAAGATAGTTACACTAATGGATTGACCGTTCATGTATACAATAACTCACTAGGACTACATCATACATGCATTTTAGCAAAGTACAAATAAATGTCAAAGGGGAAATGAAGAAGCATGTTTTTATTCATTACTGACTAGCGGTAGAAAGGGGTGATAGGATACAGGCATATTCACAAGAGTATTTTAGTAATATGTTCACTGTAATATTGTCACATGACTTTGAAAAAACAAACAATGCAATTCATATTTTACAAAGACCATACATATCTACAGTCAAAAGTTATTAGTTAAGTTAATATGTCATATGAGTTTCAGTATTTGATACTGTTTAAGTTTAATCAATTGGTCTTTGAGAATGCTACAACTGTTCAGGCACCAAACAAAATGTTTCTTACCTCTGGTCTGCATCTTGAGGTGGTCTTAGTTTTTAAAAGCAGCTTCTGTTCTGACATGCCAAGGTCACGATATGTACTGAAATATCAATATTACACAAGCAACATTCTCAGCATACAACATTCAAATGTTAAACTATTTAAAACGTTTACATTTTGATATCTAGTATTTCCATTCACTCACCCAGGATCATAACCATCAGAATAACATTCAGAACACTAAATGTACAGAAGACAGTTCTCCCATGATGATCTGCAGTTGGAAGTCTGATTTAGTCAGTATAAATCTCTGGGGTAAACAAAACAGATTTACTGCATAGCCAATATTGTACAGTGCATTCGGAAAGTATTCAGACCCCTTGACATTTTTCCACATTTCATTACGTTACAGCCTTATCCTAAAATTGATTAAATTGGGGCGGGATTTTGTCTGTTTTTTTCCATTGACCTTGTTTGGCTTGTTTTTTGCTCTGACATGCGCTGTCAGCTGTGTGGACCTTATATAGACAGTTGTGTGCCTTTCCAAATCATGTCCAAACAATGGAATTTACCACAGGTGGACTCCAATCAAGTTGTAGAAATGTCTCAAGGATGATCAATGGAAACAGGATGAACCTGAGCTCAATTTTGAGTCTCATAGCAAAGCTTTCAGCTTACATTACTAGTGAAACACCTAACTTAAGTAGTGAAGTTAAAACTTCAAAAATTAATGAAAAAAAAACAAACATAATGATGTGTAAGGTCATTGTTAACTTGCTTAAAGTTTCCACATGAAGCGCAGTCTGTGCAAAGAGGAAGTGGTGAGTGTCAATTCATCTCTTGCTTAGTGACCATTTCTCATTATGCAGAAGGTCAAACATTAAAAATATATATACAGAGCAGGAAATTCCATTTAAATATCCCTGGTATCAAAATATCCCTGGTATTAAAGCTAGAATCCTTAGTTGCTAAATCCATTTTTTAAACTTTTATATACTGAACAAAAATATTAACGCAACAAGTTACAGTTCGTTGAAGGAAATCAGTCAATTTAAATATATTAACTAGGCCCTAACCTATGGATTTCACATGACTGGGCAGGGGCGCAGCCATGGGTAGGCCTGGGAGGTCATAAGCCCACCCACAGGGGTGGAAAACCGCACATTTTCGAGTGGCCTTTTATTGTCTCCAGCACAAGGTGCACCTGTGTAATAATCATGCCGTTTAATCAGCTTCTTGATATGCCACACCTGTCAGGTGGATGGATAAACTTGGCAAAGGATAAATGTTTACTAATAGAGATGTAAACAAATTTGTACGCAACATTTGAGATATATGGAACATTTCTGGGATCTTTCATTTTTCCATGAAAAATGGGACCAACACTTTACATGTTGTGGGAGGAAAACAACTTATAAATTCCTCATGCGCTTGTTCAACTGTCCTACCCTATCAGAACCCAAAATATAAGCTTGTTTGTAAACACAGTAAATGTAAACTAACACTGTGTAGCCTCAAAGCATGGTTAAAACTATAGTGTTGATATCATGGGTGATCTGACCATAGTTCTGTCTACGAATGTGAGTAGTTACATATCTCAAGGCCCATCCCTCAGATTTCTACCAAAATTGAGGCGGGGAGTCCACTTTGTTATTGTTTCAAATAAGGATTCTAGCTATTAAGACATCTTGTGACCTTGATGCCCATTTAGTGATAGGAGACTGGCCCCACTGCCATTAAAACATGCTGTTTATAAATGCTTTGTTTTGTGGATACTCTTACTCACAAAGGTGTTATGGGGCACATGCAGTAGGCTTTTTAATGAACTTAAAATTCAAAACTCTAGTTTAATGTTTGAAAAAGTCATTGTTAAAAATGGTAAATTGTACAGTAATTGGGACATGCGTGCTGCTCAGTAAGCGACTAAGCTCTCAAACAGGATATGTGTGGTTGATGCAGCATCAATACACTACAAATGCATGGGGGCTTTTTCTACATAAATCCACAAACCTTTTCCTAACTGCTTCACACAAAAAATTACAATTTACTTTCAAGACAGGCACAAATTAACTTATTTCCAGCAATGAACAATGAAAAACATGAATCAAGACTCAAAAGTAATAATTTCCTTCAAAGATATTGCTGACTGGTATATAGACGAGTGACAAAGAGCAGCATTAGATACTGTACAGTATACAAAGATATTAATATTCAGAGTAGATTCACATTATCTAGCAAACTTATATTCTAGTTCACAATATCCACCAACGTCATATCACAATAGCCGAGATATGTTAAACCAGATGGAAGAGGAAGGGAAGATGCAGATGTGGCACCTTATTAAGCAGTAGTTGTGAGTTCAAGATTTGGAAACTGAACTCTGGAGTAAATAGTTGAGGCTATGCAGTTGGGCCTTGGTCCTCTTGGTGGGGGTACCAGCTGTATCACTTCATACTGAAAAACAATGTGGATATGATTGAAAACATCCCTCATAAAGATAAATATTATTTAATATTCATATACTGTATATATATATTTATATATATATGCATATTCCCACTACAGATACTGACCACTAGACTGTCTGCCCTTTCAGGTGGTTCAGGGGTTGGAGGAGAGTCATGGTTCTTCTGGCAAGCAGCTCTCTTCCACAGCACTGAAATGGCTAAGATGACCCATATAGATGGAATTAGTATAGACTATTGTGATCACACAACACTGAGTAACATCTTACATATTGCAGTGTGTATTGGGGCAAAAGTACAGTAACAGATAGTCCTAACATTGCATGTAAAGGCAGGAAAGGTTAGCCTGGTATCCAGTCTAAATAAAAGTTTTAAAAATAGAATAATATGCAATTTATCAGACGCTTTTATCCAAAGTGACTTATAGTCATGCGTGAATACATTTTACGTATGGGTGGCACGGGGAATCAAAGCCACATGCATGGTGGTGCCACCCAGATGTTACTAGGTTACTAACAAACCCTATTTTAAGTGTAGAAACACACCTGACACCAATAAAATGAGCACTGCATTCAAGACCCCGGATCCAATGAGAAGACCCTTTAGCCATGTTGTGTTGACAACTCTGGGTTGCTCTGTTGCTTCAGGATCAAATGTACTTGCAAATGTACTTTTTCAAATTTAGTGCATTTATTTCAACAAAATTTGATAGCCTATATAAGCACAATATATTTACAATAATTAAAACACTTCCCAGACTATTAAAGTTACAGTTAAATCAGTTGGAAAATTAAAGACATCACTTACTAAACATCAAACTTTTGTTTGTTGTTTCATTGATTGATTCAAGTCCTGCAGTTTTATGGTAAATATGTGTAGCCTACATCCACTATAAGTTATGATAAATTTCTGTAGTGGTCTTGCACCTTGCTGCGTAAAACATGAACAAAAACACTTTTCAAATGTATCTTATAGAAAAAATACAGTATATTGATCATTGAATGAAATGTGCCCTTACCAGCGGTCATGAGTCTGGTGCCGTTACTGAAAAGGAGACTATCGTTTTCTTTCTTTGCACAGTAGAACACTCCACAATCATCTACTGTTACATTCTGTATTAACAATCGATTTCCTGTTTCTAATGAATATTTCTGTCTAAAAGTAGTATTATTGTAATAAAAAGCAGCAGGACTACTACTAGTGAAAGAGTGGAGTATGGCCAGTGGAGGCTGTGGGTGGCGATGTAGGTACCAGTGTACATTATTTACATTAACAGAACAGTTCAGGGTTGCATTGTGTCCAAGTTCTACCAGTGTCTCTGTCAAAGCCTCAGCACCAACACACAGTCTTAAGACACCTAAGAACAGAAGAATCCATGAGACACTTCATTTATTGTCAAATGAATGTAAAATAAATAAGAAAAATATGGTCTTACAGAACAGACAGGCAACAATCCTTGACATCCTCAGAGTAAAATGAATGTAAAATAAATAACAGTTAAAAAAAAAATGGTCTTACAGAATAGACAGGCAACAATCCTCGACATCTTCAGAGCTGTGATAAATCTTTGAAACCGAACTGACTTCCTCCTTCTAACAGACATCTGACTGAACACTGTGCAACCACATGATCAAACCATAGTTTGCAAAAAGCTATAAGAAACACTCTTTAATAAAGAGCATTGAGGAAGTGAATATGTTTCCTTTAATAACACTGTGGTGTCAAAGTAAAATACTTTCTAATTGAAAGGATGACAGAACTAATAAGCTTTTACAGTGCAGCACATGTTAAGTCTCAAGTTCTCAACAAAACAACTCATTTGGTAGTACAATATTAATAACTGATCAGGAAATACTTCAATATCTTAGTAAGTAAAGCTGCATCTTGTTGACAGGAGGGACACATTGACTCAATCCTATTTCCAATTTTACAGACAGCCCTGGGTTTTAAAAACATTATGCCTTTAAATCAGCAATACATATTGTATTAAAAGTGCATTAAATTTAGTTCACAAAAGCAAAGCTAAAATGTTTGGTATTTTACTAGGATCCCCATTAGGTGGATGCAGTGGTCCTGCAGTGGTCCTATCAGTAAACACTGTGGCTTCAGGCAATTTGGAATAACTGTTTTACTCACCTCTAGGAAGGTGGTTCAAGCAAGATATATATTTGCAGTCACTTATTACATACATTAAAGAAAAAATAAGTATTTCAGCAGTTTAACCACTCAGAACTTGTCAACAGTCTCATAAGCAGTACAATGACCAATTTCTGTGATGTACATCAAAGGAAATGGAGAGCTGGACTGAGGAGGAGAAACAGGAAGGGGCTGAGGTTCTCTACTCTGAGGCTCACACTGCTGCTCTTTGGACCAACTTCAGGCTCAGGAGTTGGTTTCTCTGTAAAATAAAGAGGGATATTTTCATAGTGTTATCATACTGTATCATCAACTTCTTAAAAATGTTAATGGAAATTCCAATAATGTATAGATAAAAGAGGCTGTTACACTTGGTTGTAATGCAAACCTTGAACAGAAAGTTCCACTTGATGAAGAATGTTCTCTGTTGGTATGAAACATGAATAACTCCCACTATCAGAGTCCTTGAGATCAGTCAGTAGGAGAGAGAAGTTGCCGTTTGCCCATTCCTCAGGGAAAATCCTGATTCTGTCTCTGAACTGACGGTCTTGGTCTGTCAAGTCTGCTTTTCCACTGACAATATTGTAGACATTACGGTCATCCTTATATCGCCAAAACATGGTGACCTTTTCAGTAGGCATTGCATTGTACCTACATGGTAAAATAACCTTCCCTCTTGTAAAACCTTTAACTCTCTCCTGCGAAGAGACTACAAAACAGACAAAATTAGCCTCCAATGAATGCATCTGACACTGACATCAATATGGCATTTTGCACATGTAGAATAAGAACAAACAATATAAAGCATGACTGATATTAATACCTTGGAGTTCCATCAACAAGATCACAAAAACCGGCAACCAGCACCTGTGGAGTAGTGATAGAGAATGTTATGGTTGGGAACGAGTCTAGCAGGGTTATAAACACATGGCTGAACATGAAAGAAAGGCTGAGCAACCAATCATAATACTGATGTGAATGGCCCATATTGGCAATGACAGGTGGGTGCATTCCAAAGAGGTTGAGTCAAAAGTTACGTTCCTAAGGCCTAGTTTTAATCTTCCTAAGGAACTGTTACTTTACTTGAAATGCCTTCAGACCAGACTGCATTCATATGTAAAAGTATGTGTAAAGCAACAATGTAGTCTATGTATTACCTATCCAAAACAAAAGACGCAGTGAAGTGTGTTTTATAGGCTAACCTGTGAGTGCAGGTAACGAACGGTAAGAGGTCTCTGTAGTACAGGCCTATCCACCTTATTTGAGATTACAGGGACATTCCGCACTACCTATAGGTCTACTTGCTACATGTTGAACATTAGGCTACCTAGATACATTTGTTGAGTGGACTAACGTCGTGGGAGGGACAACAATAACGCATGAGCCTTGGTTGGGTTGGCAAGCTAGCTAATGATTAATGTTTGGTTAACTATGATCCATCTCTGACTAACATGCCAAGGTCAGGCTTCTCACCGCCATATGAACTAGTAGCTAGCAAGACAATTGGCCACGTTTACGCTACTTCAGCTAGCTAGCTCCTGGCAATAGAATTCGACATAGTTATGTTCTTATATAGAACTTCAGCTGGCCAGTTAACATAGTTAGCCAATACTAGCTAACTTACTGTTATTTGCTAAAATAGCTAATTTACATATCAGATTTAAAATAAAAGCAGGACTAATGATTTTGATAATTTGTTAGCTAGACTAGACTAACACATCTGCAAAGCTAACTCTGTCTTGTAGCCAACGCGTTATCGAGCAACAGCATCTGTTTAACTGGTAGGTAACGATAGCTAGCTACCTACGTCGTTAGTTCACAACACCAATCGTACAAATACATCTACCTTTTATCCATGTCTTCCTAACCTTACGTATATGACACGTTATAGGTACTAAACTAGCTAGCTAGCAGTTACTAATTGTGATAGCTATTTAATTAGGCTAAAGTCAGATAGGAAGCCTTGCACAGCGCAATCGCATAACGTACGTCATTCTATTGAATGTTTCTCATTGGTTGTCCAGTGTACATGTGGCTTACTTGGCTTTGGCTACACTACACGCCATTTGTAGGCCTATAAATATACCAGACCTGTTTTTCGCACCAAGAGCGCAAACAGGTTGGGTGTGAACACGCTTTCACCAATTTCCTGTTACCACTGGAGTGGGTCACTTTTTCTTTGGGATTTCGTTGGCGGATCGCATTAAACTTTTAGGTGCATACACCGTCACCTAATGTACTGGTGTGTGAGGCCATTCACGGCCTACCTACATTATATTCTTTGATACAATAATACAACATTGGGGAAAAGGAAAATTGCCATATCACCTATTAGCCCTAAAAATCCACCACCCATTGCACTATTTAACCCTATCTAGTCCTACTCCAGACCAACGGCCTTAGAGGACATATCACTACCACTCAACATCCCCTACAGCTGCCACCACAACCTCTATGTTCTGTGACTTTCAATCCATTTCTACAGTACAATTAGTAACATGGTTATAAATGCTAAAGATCCCACTTTACTGAAGCACATAATCTTCCTATCACGCTCTTGATCTCTACCTACTCACATGAATCCTCTCAGGATCCCTCACCCTGTACCCTCTTCCTCTAACACTCTTAAACTTTAACGACAATTATCTAAAAACGCGTTCAAAAATATATACATATTTGCAGATGTTTTACCTTAGACCCCATTCCACATCATCTGAGTTTGTGTTGTGTCTGCCATCAGTTGAGACACAACATGCTCTTGAATACAGGGTGGGTGCTATTTCATTTGGTTGTTAGGTAGCCTAGCGGAAAAAGCATTGGGCCTGCAACAGAAAGGTCAGCCTGTTTGAATACCTGTGCAGACAATTTGAAAAATCTGTAGATGTGTTCTTGAGCAAGGAACTTAACCCTAACTTGCTCAAAGGAGCGCAGTTCTACTATGGCTGAACCTGTACATCAACACATTTCACTGCACCTATCCAGTGTATTGAGAATAAAACATAATTGTTTTTAAATTGTAAATTTAATTGAAACTTCTAATTACTACCACAAAGATGACCGCCGGTCCTTCCACTATTGAATATCAACTTAAATGATCATGTATATTCTATTGTCTATATTTCTATGATTTCAATAGGTTTCCTATGGAGGTTTGACAGTATAATTTAAAACAACAGATATTCCCATTCAAGTCACCGTTTTGATGTGTGGACCTCCAACCATCTTTGAGGTTCCATTTTATTTATATTTTAGTAGATTTATCAGACAAAATATGACACCCACCCTGTATTCAAGAGCATGTTGTCCTTCAACCGATGGCGGGCACAACACCAAAACTTTAGATGATGTCAAATACGGTCTAAACTACAACATGTGTGATTGCGAACATGAAAACAGAGTTCATTTACATTAAAGGTTAAAATATTACATTTTTATATAAAAAAGTTTTATTATAGAAGAGTTTGACAACCCTGTTTCTAAGCTTTGAAATGATTTCAATCTCAACCGTTTATCTTTTCCAGTGATGAAGACAAGGTTTCATTCAAATCTAAAGTGGTGCTGTCAAAAAAATATTGAATACCCAAAGGCATTGCTGGCAAGTATACACTATAACTAAAATACTATACACGTCCCATCGTCATGTGAATGAAACCCTTTGAGTTGGACATTGTCGGTCACACACTCTCCAAAGTACGTCCCAAATGGAACACTATTGCCTAGAATCAGTGCACTTCTTTTGACCAAAGCCCATAGGATGCTGGTCAAAAGTAGGGCACTAAGGGGAATATGGCACCATTTGGGACTTATTCCCAGACTCTTCTCTAATTTAAACCTATCACTCTCAAGACACGTGAAAAGCTTTAGCCAATGGGTTAATAGTTATGCTGAAACAACACTGTGTGTCATTTCAGACAAGCTGATGCAATGACTCTTCAAATGCAAAAAGGCCTGAACAGGTTGGCTTTCTGAATGGACACATCCCCAGAGCAGGGAAACAGAGGTATGTATAGAGATTATCTGTACATGGCTCTGGTCCATAGCGTTCATGCTGCTGAGTTTAATAAACAGAAACTACAAGTGACGTGATGTACTGGACCAGAGCTTATTTGTAAAGTGTTCAAAGACAATGTGCTGCTGGATTAAGAATGTAAATTATCTCTCCTAGATGATTTACTTGATTTACCTCTTGACTCCCTTGTGAGTATAATGTGTCAACCTCTTTCCTGCGCTAGGGCTTCTGTCTCTTGCCTGGTTTCTGTTGGTTATTTGTTGGGTTGCTGGATGCATTGTGCGAACACATGCAGTGCTTACTATTTTCAGTAGATGGTGCTGTTCAACCAGTTAAAATGTAGCCTCTCAAAATGTGTAGGACTGTGTGTATCACTGAAAATCATGACGACATAAGGACTAAAAAGTGCAGGTTATATTATACAGATGATATTACTGTTATATTATATTGATGTGATCCTTGTAGAGACTATAAGGCTTTGCTGTAGAGGTTATAGAGACTTTGCTGAGATGTTTGTGTACACTGCCTCACCTCAAATTCCTAGCTACAGTTTGTTTGTTTGCAGCACACCTAACCAGACTGAGAGGATGATGTCCCAGGGGGTATTTGGAAGCCCAGTAGAGTCTCTGTAGATGGAGACATTTCCCTGATATGTAGACCCCATAGCACCAGGCCCTGGAACCTGCCTAAACTAACACCTGTACCCTGTCATAACACCTTGCCATGCCACAACCGGGAAAATTAAGTGTCATCAAGGACAGACACTCTGAAGAGTTTTGTGAATACTGCATTATTGTTCCAGAAGCTATGGCTAAATAATTATACATGATTTACTGGACATGTGTAGGCTATGCCTTATCTCAAATATATATTTTTTTAAAGACAACTTTGTTAAGGCAGGGTAACAATTCCTGTGAAGGCATTCATTATAAAAGTGTATTGCAACAGACAGCCTCTTGCCAGACAAATTCCTTCACAGGCATCACTGGAAGAAATACTGTTATTAAACCACAGCCTGTGACCATTTACTTGAGCTGTTTGTGTAGTGGTGTGGTGTGTTACTTTCCACTGTGTAATATCTTTCTGACAACTGCTGCTCTACTTTACCCTCAACTGAGTGGGTCATGAGTCATACGCTTCTTTTGTTCCTGTGATCTTCACTGCAATTTCATTGAACAGAAGTCAGAAGTCACAGCTTTAGAACAAAAAGGAAGTTAAGCAGCTGATTACTGTAATCATGACATTTTACTAGAAGATAGTTACACTAATGGATTGACCGTTCATGTATATAATAACACACTAGACCTAGCTGGAGTTGTTAGCTTGCACTTGTGGAACTATGCATTATACTGCAATAATAACTATTGATAGAAGTTCAGGATGTAATCCTCTTGGTGGTGCTGTGATCTGTGTCACTGATTTAATAAAAACAACAATACAATGAATCTTTTAAAAAGACCATACCTACAGTCAGTTACATCATGATATGTTGGATGGTTTTCAGTATTTGATACTGTTAAGTTTAATCATTTGGTCCGTGAGAATGCTGCAACTGTTCACGTGGTGTACAAAAAGTCTCTTACCTCTGATCTGCATGTTGAGGTGGTCTTAGTTTTATAAGACAGTTTCTGTTCTGACATGCCAAGGTCACGATATGTACTGAAATATAAACCAACATCATAGGAAAAGTCTATATCAATATTACACAAGCAACATCTACATTCTCAGCATACAACATTAAAATGTTAAACTATTTAAAACGTTTACATTTTGATATCTAGTATTTCCATTCACTCACCCAGGATCTTAACGATCAGAATAACATTCAGAACACTGTAAATGGACAGAAGACAGTTCTCCCACGATGACCTGCTGGCTGGTTTAGATAGTCAGCATAAACCTCTTGTGGAAAACAAAACAGATTTACTGCACAGCCAATGTCATATGTCCTGAGTTATTCTAAACCATCTTTACATTTACAAGACATCATACATTTGTAACAGAATAAGGAAGACAGTAATAAACAGAGGAAGTTAAAATTGGTCTGCATCCCACATTCAACATACGTTGTCAGAGGACAAATACTCAAAATGTGATTTATATAAATAAAGATGTATATTTTGATTAATTATATTGGTAATGAGTCTGGTGCCATTACTGATAGTAGACCCTGGTCTTCTGTGCACAGTAGAACACTCCACAATCATTTACTGTTACATTCTAGAGGTCAGACCAATCATAGTCATGCCCACTTTGCCTATAGACTTACTCATTGCAGGGACACATTATTTTCTTTGACAGTTATTAAATCCAATAACTGAATTTCAATTCAAGTCCCAAATTGAATAGCAATTTATTTTATTGACCCCCCTCCCCCCTTTCATATAGGCATGTCTTTATGGTCAGTTAGCTTTCATTACTAGTGGAACACCTAACTTAAGTAGTCAAGTTAAAACCTCAAAAAGTGATGAAAAAAAAACTAACAATGATGTGGAAGGTCATTGTTAACTTGCTTAAAGTTTCCACATGAAGTGCAAGTCTGTGGAAAGTGCGAAGAGGAAGTGGTGAGTGTCAATTCGTCTCTCGCCTAATGATCACATTCTCATTATGCAGAAGGTCAAATGTAAAAATATACAGAGCAGGAAATTCTATTGAAAAATAACCTCTAACTGGAATTAAAGCTAGAATCCTTAGTTGTTTCTTCCATTTAGGGACTTTTATCATAAATAACGATATACTAATTGATTCTTGAGGAATACAACTTATATATGACTCATGATTTGGTCAACTGTCCTACCCCATCAGAACCCAAAATATAAACAAACACTGTGTAGCCTCAAAGCATGGTTAAAACTATAATGTTGATATCATGGATGGCTGTCCATAGTTCTGTCTACGAATGTGAGTGGTTACATTTATCCAGGCCCATCCCTCAGATTTTTATCAAAATTTGTTTTGTTATTGTTTCAATTAAGGATTCTAGCTTTAAGACACCGTATGACCTTGATGCCCATTTAGTGATAGGAGACTGGTACCACTGCCATTAAAACATGCTGTTTATAAATGCTTTGTTTTGTGGACACTTACTTTGAAGGCAAAGTAGGTAGAGTACCTCAGATAAGAGGTGGTTTATTCCAAAACAGATTTTATTTCCATGAAGAGTGAACACTGAGATGTTTGAAAAAAGTGCAATACACTGACATTACCTTTCTTACAGTGGTCTGAACTTTTCATGCCCTGGCCTTAGTTATCTTAGTTTTCTTTATTATTTTAGTTAGGTCAGGGTGTGACATGGGGGATGTTTGTGTGTTTTTGTCTAGTTTTGGGTGTTTGTATTGTCTAGGGGGTTTTGTAGAGTTCATGGGGTTGTGTTCAGTGTAGGTGTTTATGTAAGTCTATGGTTGCCTGGATTGGTTCTCAATTAGAGACAGCTGTCTATCGTTGTCTCTGAGAGCCATATTTAGGCAGCCATAGGCATTAGGTAGGTTGTGGGTAATTGTCTATGTCTTGACGTTAGTTGCTTGTGTCTGCACTTTCGTTTGATAGCTTCTTGTTGGTTTGTCTAGTTTGTATTAGTGTTCGTTTCTTCTTCTATTAAAAAGATGTATTTATATCACGCTGCGCCTTGGTCCTCTTTCACCTAACGACGATCGTGACAGAACTTAAACAACTAAAATAGACAAACCACTACCTTCTACTCACAAAGGTGTTATGGGGCACATGCAGTAGGCTTTTTAATGAACTTAAAATTCAAAACTCTAGTTTAATGTTTGAAAAAGTCATTGTTAAAAATGGTCAATTGTACAGTAATTGGGACATGCGTGCTGCTCAGTAAGCGACTAAGCTCTCAAACAGGATATGTGTGGTTGATGCAGCATCAATACACTACAAAAGGCTTGTTTTTTTTTTTTTTACAGAAATACACAAACCCCTTCCTAACTGCTTGACAAAAAAGTTACAATTTACTTTTAAGACAAATGAACACTTATTTCCAGCAATGAACAATGAAAAACATGAATCAAGACAAAAGTAATAATTTCCTTCAAAGATATTGCTAACTGGTATATAGACGAGTGACGAAGAGCAGCATTTGGTACATTATATAAATATAGGAATAATCAGAGTAGATTCACATTCTCCACCAAAGTCAAGATGTGGCACCTTATTAAGCAGTAGTTGTGAGTTCAGGATTTGGAAATTGGACTCTGGAGTAAATAGTTGAGGCTATGCGGTCGGGCCTTAGTCCTCTTGGTGGGGGTACCAGCTGTATCACTTCATACTGAAAAACAATGTGGATATGAGTGAAAACATCCCTCATAAAAATAAATATGATATTATTTTAATATACTGTATATATATCCATATTCCCACTACAGATACTGACCACTAGACTGTCTGCCCTTTCAAGTGGTTCAGGGGTTGGAGGAGAGTCATGGTTCTTCTGGCAAGCAGCTCTCTTCCACAGCACTGAAATGGCTAAGATGACCCATATAGATGGAATTAGTATAGACTATTGTGATCACACAACACTGAGTAACATCTTACGTATTGCAGTGGGTTTGGGGTCTGCACGCAGACAAAAGAACAGCAACAGATTGACCTAACATTGCATGTAAAGGCAGAATATAATATAATAGAATAAAAGGTTTGCCTGGTATCCAGTCTAAAAAAAAGTTTTAGAAAGACAAAAAATATTAGAACAATATGCCATTTAGCAGATGCCTTTATCCACAGTGACTTATAGTCATGCTTGCATACATTTTACATATGGGTGGCACGGGGAATCAAACCCACAACCCTGGCAGCACAAGTGCCATGTTCTACCAACTGAGCCACACCATACCACCACGATGTTACTAGGTTACTAACAAACCCTATTTTAAGTGTAGAAACACACCTGACAGCAATAAAATGAGCACTGCATTCAAGACCCCGGATCCAATGAGAAGACCCTTTAGCCATGTTGTGTTGACGTCTCTGGGTTGCTCTGTTGCTTCAGGGTCAACTGAAATTGGCAAATGTACTTAATTAGAATTTCTGCATTTTATTTCAACAAAATGTGATAGCCTAAATAAGCACAATATGTTTACAATCATTAAACTACTTTCCAGATTATTAAAGTCACCATTAAATCAGTTGAAAAATGACATACACATAATCACTTACGGAGCTTCACACTTGTGTTTGTTGTTTCATTGATTGATTCAAGATCTGCAGGGTTATGGAAAACATTTATAGCCTACATCCACTTTGAGTTATGGTACTCAAAGTGGACGTAACATTTCTGTAGTGGTCTTGCACCTAGCTGCGTTAAACATGAACAAAAACATATTTCAAAAGTATATTTTCGACAAAATAGAAAATGTTGGTGATTAAATGAAATGTGCCCTTACCAGTGGTCATGAGTCTGGTGCCATTACTGAATAGGAGATTATCGTTTTCTTTCTTTGCACAGTAGAACACTCCACAATCATCTACTGTTACATTCTGTATTAACAATCGATTTCCTGTTTCTAATGAATATTTCTGTCTAAAAGTAGTATTATTGTAATAAAAAGCAGCAGGACTACTACTAGTGAAAGAGCGGAGTATGGCCAGTGGAGGCTGTGGGTGGCGATGTAGGTACCAGTGTACATTATTTACATTAAGAGAACAGTTCAGGGTTGCATTGTGTCCAAGCTCTACCAGTGTCTCTGTCAAAGCCTCAGCACCAACACACAGTCTTAAGACACCTAAAAAACAGAAGAATCCATGAGACACTTAATTTATTGTCAAATGAAAGTAAAATAAATAAGATAAGAAAAATATGGTCTTACAGAACAGACAGGAAACAATCCTCGACATCCTCAGAGCTGTGATAAATCTTTGAGACCGAACTGACTTCCTCCTTCTAACAGACATCTGACTGAACACACTGTGCAACCACATGATCAAACCATAGTTTGCAAAAAGCTATAAGAAACACTCTTTAATAAAAAGCATTGAGGAAGTGAATTTTTCCTTTAATATCACTGTGGTGTCCAAATAACTTTCTAATTGAAAGGTTGACTCAAATAACAATGATCTTCCTGTGCACCACATGTTCAATCTCAAGTTCTCAACAAAACAACTGTCATTTGGTAGTACAATATTAATAACTAATCTTGAAATATTTAAAAATCTTAGTAAGTAAAGCTGCATCTTGTTGACAGGAGGGACACACGGACTTAATGCTATTTCAATTCCATTTCCAATTTTGACTTGAAGGATGGCCCTGGTTTACAAAACACTTACACATTGACTCACCAACAAATATTGTATATAAAAAATAAAAAAAGTTTGGGGTATTTTATTTGGATCCCCATTAGCTGTTGCTAAAGTGCAGAAGTTTAAGTGGTCCTATCAGTAAACACACCGTGGCTACAGGCAATTTGGAATAGCTTTTTTCCTCACCTCTAGAAAGGTGGTTCTAGCAAGAGGTATATTAGCAGTCTCCTATTACACACTTTCCAGAAAAATAATAACTATTTCATCCGTTTAAACACTCAGAACTTGGCAACCGTTTCATGATAGGTACAATTACCAATTTCTGTGCTGTAAGTCAAAGGAAGTGGTGTTATGCTGATGAAGGAGGACCCAAAAGCGACGTAATAGAAACAGAGTCTTTATTCCAGTTTTAAACAAACAATGATGTTCCTGGATATTATCAAAGGTAATCCAAAACAGGAAACTGAAAACCTCTTGTCAGTAGAGAGGAACGACTGGAGACGCGACCACAGACTGCAGGTCGCTTCAGGAAGGCACAGACCGTAGCTGACATAGACACCTGCTCACACGCAGCATCTGACAAATGCAAAAACACAACAGGGCGGAACAAGGACACAGAGCAGCTAACCTCAAACAAGAATCCGACAAAGACAGAAGCGGAAAACAGAGGGAGAAATAGGGACTCAAATCAGAGGGCAAAATAGGAGACAGGTGTGAAAGAGTAAATAAGGTCGTTAGGAGAATGAGAAACAGCTGGGAGCCAGAACGGAACGATAGAGAGAGAGAGCGGGAGAGGGAAAGAGGGAGGAGGAGAGAGAGGAATAGAAAGAGGGAAAGAACCTAATAAGACCAGCAGAGGGAAGCACAGGGACAAGACATGATGATCAAAGACAAAACATGACAGTACCCCCCCACTCACCAAGCGCATCCTGGCGCACTCGAGGAGGAACCCTGGCGGCGACGAAGGAAATCATCAATCAACGAACGGTCCAGCACGTCCCGAGATGGAACCCAACTCCTCTCCTCAGGACCGTAACCCTCCCAATCCACTAAGTACTGGTGACCACGTCCCTGAGAACGCATGTCCATGATCCTCCGTTCCTTGTAAATAGGTGCGCCCTCGACAAGGACGGGAGGGGGGGAGGGAAGACGAACGGGGACGCGAAGAAAAGGCTTGACACAAGAGACATGGAAGACAGGGTGGACGCGACGAAGATGTCGCGGAAGAAGCAGTCGCACAGCGACAGGATTAACGACCTGAGAGACACGGAACGGACCAATGAACCGCGGAGTCAACTTGCGAGAAGCTGTCGTAAGGGAAAGGTTACGAGTGGAAAGCCACACTCTCTGACCGCGACAATACCTAGGACTCTTAATCCTACGTTTATTGGCGGCTCTCACAGTCCTCCCCGCAGACGAAGGCAGACCGGTAATAAAGTCTAAGGCGATCTGAGACCATGGTTGAGAAGGAATGGGAAGCGGTCTAAGACGACCGGCAGGAGGAGAGTTACCTGACTTAGTCTGCGCGCAGTCCGAACAAGCAGCCACGAAACGGCGCGTGTCCCGCTCCTGAGTAGGCCACCAAAACCGCTGGCGAATAGAAGCAAGCGTACCCCGAACGCCGGGGTGGCCAGCTAACTTGGCAGAATGAGCCCACTGAAGAACAGCCAGACGAGTAGAGACAGGAACGAACAGAAGGTTACTAGGACAAGCGCGCGGCGACGCAGTGTGAGTGAGTGCTTGCTTTACCTGTCTCTCAATTCCCCAGACAGTCAACCCGACAACACACCCTTCAGGGAGAATCCCCTCGGGTTCGGTAGAAACCACAGGAGAACTAAAGAGACGGGATAAAGCATCAGGCTTGGTGTTCTTATTTCCCGGACGATAGGAAATCTCGAACTCGAAACGAGCGAAAAACAACGCCCAACGAGCTTGACGTGCATTAAGTCGTTTGGCAGAACGGATGTACTCAAGGTTCTTATGGTCAGTCCAAACGACAAAAGGAACGGTCGCCCCCTCCAACCACTGTCGCCATTCGCCTAAGGCTAAGCGGATGGCGAGCAGTTCGCGGTTACCCACATCATAGTTGCGTTCCGATGGCGACAAGCGATGAGAAAAGTAAGCGCAAGGATGGACCTTATCGTCAGACTGGAAGCGCTGGGACAGAATGGCTCCCACGCCCACCTCTGAAGCGTCAACCTCGACAATGAATTGTTTAGTGACGTCAGGAGTAACAAGGATAGGGGCGGATGTAAAATGCTTCTTGAGGAGATCAAAAGCTCCCTGGGCGGAACCGGACCACTTAAAGCAAGATTTGACAGAAGTCAGAGCTGTGAGAGGGGCAGCCACTTGACCGAAATTACGAATGAAACGCCGATAGAAATTAGCGAAACCGAGAAAGCGCTGTAACTCGACACGTGACTTAGGAACGGGCCAATCGCTGACAGCCTGGACCTTAGCGGGATCCATCTGAATGCCTTCAGCAGACAGATAATCCTCGAGAGCCTTACGTTCGGGAGCCGACAGAGAGAATAATCTACCCCGAGGGAGAGTGGTCCCCGGAAGGAGATCAATACAACAATCATCCGACCGGTGAGGAGGAAGAGAGTTGGCTCTGGACCGACTGAAGACCGTGCGTAGATCATGATATTCCTCCGGCATTCCTGTCACATCACCAGGCTCCTCCTGAGTAGAGGGGACAGAAGAAACAGGAGGGATAGCAGACATTAAACACTTCACATGACAAGAAACGTTCCAGGATAGGATAGAATTACTAGACCAATTAATAGAAGGATTATGACATACTAGCCCGGGATGACCCAAAACAACAGGTGTAACAGGTGAACGAAAAATCAAAAAAGAAATGGTCTCACTATGGTTACCAGATACTGTGAGGGTTAAAGGTAGTGTCTCACATCTGATACTGGGGAGAGGACTACCATCTAAGGCGAACATGGGTGTGAGCCTCCCTAACTCTCTGAGAGGAATGTCATGTTTCCGAGCCCATGCTTCGTCCATAAAACAACCCTCAGCCCCAGAGTCTATCAAGGCACTGCAGGAAGCAGCCGACCCGGTCCAGCGTAGATGGACCAACAAGGTAGTACAGGACCTTGATGGAGAGACCTGAGTAGTAGCGCTCACCAGTAGCCCTCCGCTTACTGATGAGCTCTGGCCTTTAACTGGACATGACATGACAAAATGTCCAGCAGAACCGCAATAGAAGCAAAGGCGGTTGGTGCTTCTCCGTTCCCTCTCCTTAGTCGAGATGTGAATACCTCCCAGCTGCATGGGCTCAGTCTCTGAGCCGATGGAAGGAGATGGTTGAGATGCGGAGAAGGGAAACCCCGTTAACGCGAGCTCTCTTCCACGAGCTCGGTGACGAAGATCTACCCGTCGTTCTATGCGGATGGCGAGTGCAATCAAAGAGTCCACGCTGGAAGGAACCTCCCGGGAGAGAATCTCATCCTTAACCTCAGCGTGGAGTCCCTCCAGAAAACGAGCGAGCAACGCCGGCTCGTTCCAGTCACTGGATGCAGCAAGAGTACGAAACTCTATAGAGTAATCCGTTATGGATCGATCACCTTGACATAGGGAAGCCAGACCCCTGGAAGCCTCCTTCCCAAAAACTGAACGATCAAAGACCCGTATCATCTCCTCCTTAAAGTTCTGATAAACGTTAGAACACTCAGCCCTTGCCTCCCAGATAGCTGTGCCCCACTCCCGAGCCCGACCCGTAAGGAGTGATATGACGTAAGCGATCCGAGCTCTCTCTCCAGAGTATGTGTTGGGCTGGAGAGAGAACACAATTTCACACTGGGTGAGAAAGGAGCGACACTCAGTGGGCTGCCCAGAGTAACATGGTGGATTATTAACCCTAGGTTCCGGAGACTCGGAAGACCAGGAAGTAGCTTGTGGTACGAGACGAAGACTCTGAAACTGTCCTGAGAGATCGGAGACCTGAGCGGCCAGGGTCTCAACGGCATGACGAGCAGCAGACAATTCCTGCTCGTGTCTGCCGAGCATTGCTCCCTGGATCTTGACGGCAGTGTTGAGAGAATCCGTAGTCGCTGGGTCCATTCTTGGTCGGATTCTTCTGTTATGCTGATGAAGGAGGACCCAAAAGCGACGTAATAGAAACAGAGTCTTTATTCCAGTTTTAAACAAACAATGATGTTCCTGGATATTATCAAAGGTAATCCAAAACAGGAAACTGAAAACCTCTTGTCAGTAGAGAGGAACGACTGGAGACGCGACCACAGACTGCAGGTCGCTTCAGGAAGGCACAGACCGTAGCTGACATAGACACCTGCTCACACGCAGCATCTGACAAATGCAAAAACACAACAGGGCGGAACAAGGACACAGAGCAGCTAACCTCAAACAAGAATCCGACAAAGACAGAAGCGGAAAACAGAGGGAGAAATAGGGACTCAAATCAGAGGGCAAAATAGGAGACAGGTGTGAAAGAGTAAATAAGGTCGTTAGGAGAATGAGAAACAGCTGGGAGCCAGAACGGAACGATAGAGAGAGAGAGCGGGAGAGGGAAAGAGGGAGGAGGAGAGAGAGGAATAGAAAGAGGGAAAGAACCTAATAAGACCAGCAGAGGGAAGCACAGGGACAAGACATGATGATCAAAGACAAAACATGACAAGTGGAGAATTGAGGAGTAACAGGAAGGGGCTGAGGTTCTGTCTTCTGATGCTCACGCTGCTCTTAGAATCACCTTCAAGCTCAGGAGCGGTTTCTCTGTAAAATATAGAGGGACATTTTCCTGAGAGTTATCATAGCTGTTTAGGCCTCTTACTTTTTTCAATCTTTACAAACGACATGCCTGGCTTTGAGTAAAGCCAGTGTGTCTATGTATGCTCATGATTCAACACAATACACGTCAGCTACTATAGCAACTGAAATGACTGCAACACTTAACAAAGAGCTGCAGTTAGTTTCAGAATGGGTGGCAAGGAATAAGTTAGTCTTAAATATTTCCCAAACTAAAAGCATTGTATTTGGGACAAATCCTTCACTAAACCCTAACGCTCAACTACATCTCGTAATGAATAATGTGGAAATTAAGCAAGTTGAGGTGACTTACCCTGGATTGTAAACTGTCATGATCAAAACATATTGATACAACAGTAGCTGAGATGGGGAGAAGTCTGTCCATAATAAAGCACTCCTCTGCCTTCTTAACAACACTATCAACAAGGCAGGTCCTACAGGCCCTAGTTTTGTCACACCTGGACTACTATTCAGTAGTGTGGTCAGGTGTCACAAAGAGGGACTTAGGAAAATTGCAGTTGGCTCAGAACAGGGCAGCACGGCTGGCCCTTAAAAGTACATGGAGAGCTAACAATGATATGCATGTTAATCTCTCGTGGCTCAAAGTGGAATGTTATGTCCAATTTGAGGCTATTTTGTAAATGACATCGCCGAAGTCAAGGATTGCCCGGATAGTCAGTTTTACGAGGGTGTGTTTGGCAGCATGAGTGAAGGATGCTTTGTTGTGAAATAGGAAGATTTAATTTTGGATTGGAAATGCTTAATGTAAGTCTGGAAGGAGAGTTTACAGTCTAACCAGACACCAAGGTATTTGTAGTTGTCCACATATTCTAAGTCAGAACCGTCCAGAGTAGTGATGCTAGATGGATGGGCGGGTGCGGGCAGTGATCGGTGGAAGAGCATGCATTTAGTTTTACTAGAGTTTAAGAGCAATTGGAGGCCACGGAAGGAGAGTTGTATGGCATTGAAGCTCGTCTGGAGGTTTGTTAACACAGTGTCGAAAGAAGGGCCAAAAGTATATAGAATGGTGTTGTCTGCGTAGAGGTGGATCAGAGAATCACCCGCAGCAAGAGCGACATCACTGATGAATACAGAGAAAAGAGTCGGCCTGAGATTTGAACCCTGTGGCACCCCCATAGAGACTGCCAGAGGTCCGGACAACAGGCCCTCCAATTTGCCACACTGAACTCTATCTGAGAAGTAGTTGGTAAACCAGGCGAGGCAGTCATTTGAGAAACCAAGGCTGTTGAGTCTGCCAATAACAATGCGGTGATTGACAGAGTCGAAGGCCTTGGCCAGGCCTTTTATCGATGGCGGTTATGATATCGTTTAGGACCTTGAGCGGGGCTGAGGTGCACTCATGACCAGCTCGGAAACCAGATCGCATAGCGGAGAAGGTACGGTGGGATTTAAAATGGTCGTGATCTGTTTGTTAACTTGGCTTTCGAAGACTTTAGAAAGGCAGGGTAGGACAGATATAGGTCTGTAACAGTTTGGGTCTAGAGAGTCTCCCCCTTTGAAGATGGGGATGACCGGGGCAGCTTTCCAATCTTTAGGGATCTCAGCCAATACAAAAGAGAGGTTGAACAGGCTAGTAATAGGGGTTGCAACAATTGAGGCGGATAATTTTTAGAAAGAGAGGGTGCAGATTGTCTTGCCCAGCTGATTTGTAGGGGTCCAGATTTTGCAGCTCTTTCAGAACATCAGCTATCTGGATTTGGGTGAAGGAGAAATGGGGGAGGCTTGGGCAAGTTGCTGTGGGGGGTGCAGAGCTGTTGACCGTGGTAGGGGTTGCCAGGTGGAAAGCGTGGCCAGTCGTAGAAACATGCTTATTGAAATTCTCGATAATCGTAGATTTATCAGTGGGGACAGTGTTTCCTAGCCTCAGTGCAGTGGGCAGCTGGGAGGAGGTGCTCTCATTCTCCATGGACTTTACAGTGTCCCAGAACTTTTTGGAGTTTGTGCTACAGTATGCAAATTTCTGTTTTAAAAAGCTAGTCTTTGCTTTCCTAACTGCCTGTATATATTAAAGAACTTCCCTGAAAAGTTGCATATCGGTATAAATAAAACAAACTTAGGGGAGGCTTCTGATGTTAACCAAGGCTTTTACGGTTACAGAAGTCAACAAATGATAGCGCCTGGGGAATAGTAGTGGAACTGGAGGCTACACGGTCTGGGTTAACCTCACATCACCAGAGGAATGGAGGAGGAGTAGAATAAGGGTACGGCTAAAGGTTATAAGAACTGGTCGTCTAGTGCATTGTAGACAGAAAATAAAAGGAGCAGATTTGGTAGAATAGCGTGGTAGAATAGATTCAAGGAATAATGTACAGACAAGGGTAGGGTAGGATGTGAGTACAGTGGAGGTAAACCTAGGCGTTGAGTGACGATGAGAGAGGTTTCATCTCTGGAGGCACCAGTTAAGCCAGGTGAGGTCTCCGCATGTGTGTGGGGTGGGACAAAAGAGCTATCTAAGGCATTTTGAGTGTAACTGAGGGCTCTACAGTGAAATAAAACAATAAGAGCTAGCCAAGACAGCAGTAGACAAGGTATATTTAAATTAGAGAGAGGCATAAAGCAATCACAGGTGTTGATCAGGAGAGCTAAGACAACAACGGGTAAATGGCGATGAATGGGCAGAGCGGGTCAGTTAGGCATACATGAGCCGAGTTCGAGGCTGGGGCTGACAGGTAAACTAAATGAGGTACCATGTTATTGAAACAGTCCAGGGGACATCATCTGAGTAGTCGAGTGATCATAGGGTCAAAAGAGCAGCAATAGGTGAGTCAGGGTGTCTTGTAGCCAACGCATTATAACGTTATCTAGCAACAGCATCTGTTTAACTGGAAGGTAACGTTAGCTAGCTACCTACGTGGTTAGTTCACAACACCAATCGTACAAATAAATCAAACTTTTATCCATTTCTTCTTAACCTTATGTATACAACACGTTATATGTGCTAAATAAGCAAGCTAGCAGTTACTAATTGTGATAGCTATTTGTTGTAACGTTAATTTAGGCTAGTATAGATACAGAAGTCTTGCGCAACTCAACCGTATAACCTTTGTCATCCAATTGAACGTATTATCTTTGATTGTCCAGTGTACACATTTGCAATTCATTATCCACTTATGTATCAACAAACACCAGCGCTGATCCATAAATACATGTGTTTGTGGCTTAATTGGCTTTGCCTATTAATAAATATACCAGACCTGTTTTTCACACCAAGAGTGCAAACAGGATGAGCGTGAACACGCTTTCACAAATTTCTTCTTTTGTTTACTTCTTCATTTTCTTCTTCTTTGGGATTTGGTTGGCGGATCGCATCCAACTTTTAGGTACATACAGCGCCACATACTGTACTGTTGTGTGAGGCCATTCACGGCCTACCTACATTATATTCTTTGATACAGTAATACAACATTGGGGAAAAGGAAAATTGCTCTATCACCTATTAGCCCTAAAAATCCACCACCCATTGCACTATTTAACCCTATCTAGTCCTACTCCAGACCAACGGCCTTAGAGGACATATCACTACCACTCAACATCCCCTACAGCTGCCACCACAACCTCTATGTTCTGTGACTTTCAATCCATTTGTACAGTACAATTAACAACCATGGCTATAAATGCTCAAGATCCCACTATACTGAAGCACATATTCATCCCATCACTCTCTCGATCTCAACCTACTCACATGAATCCTCTCAGGATCCCCCACCCTGTACCCTCTTCCTCTACCACTCTCTTCACTGCTTCTGCATACGACACTTTCTGTACTACTCTGACCCTTGCAACCTCAACCTGCCTTTCTCTCACCGGACACCTCTGATCTCCAGCCTCATGATCACCTCCACAACTAACACAAACAACTTTCTCCACTGATAATACACATTCCTTCATCTCATGCCCTCCTGCACACTTCTCACATCTAGGCATCTCCCTCCTACACACCGTTGCAATATGCCCATAACCTTGACACCTAAAACCCCGTAATATTTTCAGAACATAAACTCTCACGGGATAACTGACACATCCTATCTTGACCTTATCTGATAACGACTCTGCATCAAAACTCAGCATGACAGATGTCTTTCCGTATCCCACCGGATCTACGGCTCACCAAACAGCAGGCGTCACAGAAACCGGGAATCTTCCATTTCAATTGCTCCTCCTCAACACTTAATGCCACCCCCGTTATCACTCCTTTCAACGACATCCTCCTCCGGGGAGCAAAACACAGTACAATTCTTGTCCATAGAGAAACAAGGGCTCTCTATGGTCAGGGCGTGACAAGGAAACCTATTTAAATCATAGAAATAAAATAAAAAAAGAATAGAGATGACCATTTAAGTTGATATTCAATAGTGGAAGGACCGGCGGTCATCTTTGTGGTAGTAATTAGAAGTTTCAATTGAATTTACATTTTAATGGTGACTTTTATTTCTATTATTTAAAAACAAATCAATTGTTTTTTCTTGTCAAAACACTGGATAGGTGCAGTGAAATGTGTTGATGTACAGGTTCAGCCATAGTAGAACGGCGCTCCTTTGAGCAAGTTAGGGTTAAGTTCCTTGCTCAAGAACACATCTACAGATTTTTCAAACTGTCTGCACAGGTATTCAAACAGGCTGACCTTTCTGTTGCAGGCCCAATGCTTTTTCCGCTAGGCTACCTAACAACCAAATGAAATAGCACCCACCCTGTATTCAAGAGCATGTTGTGTCTCAACTGATGGCAGACACAACACAAACTCAGATGATGTGGAATAGGGTCTAAGGTACAACTTCTGCAAATATGCATATATTTTTGAACGCGTTTCTAGATAATTGATGTTAAAGTTTAAATCTTAACTTGCTGAGAGTGAGGGCGAAGTACCTGCGGCGAGGGCCGCCGAGTTTGGGCCTCGTTCCAAGGATTATGAGGATGATTT